>NC_133492.1:10360557-10375551 GCF_025370935.1 Choristoneura fumiferana
AAGTTTGTAATTCTGTTTGTTTGCTTGTTTATTTGTTTTAACTTTATCACGTTTAACCGCTGAACCGATTTAGATGAAATTCGGTACACGATAGTTGAACTCCCGGGGAAGGACATAGAATAGTTTTTATCCCGGAAAATGCATAGTTTCCGCGGGAGAGTGAAAACTGGAATTAACGCGACGGAGTCGCGTTTAACGGCTAGTTCTAAATGAAAACAATTAATTTTGTAGTTAAGGTACATACTTAACACATTTCAATCACTTATAGAAATTAAGATGAGAAGATTTCTATGCAGCAATTTAACCTAATGAACCTTATGAATAACGAGCTATGGAGAGACCTATGCTTGAAGTTTCTTTGCGCGATAGATCCGAAGACGGAATTCACCGAAGAACTAAAGCCACCGACATAGCTGGAAAAATATGCAAGTTGAAGTGGCAATGGGCGGGCCACATCGCTCGAGAACAGATAACCGTTGGGGAGAAAAGTCCGCGAGTGATGAAGTGTTGGCAGACCTCCCACCAGGTGACTGATGACATCTTGAGAGTTGCGGGAAAACGGTGGATGCAAGTGACGAGTTGTCGTTCATTGTGGTGATCTTTGTTCAGCAGTGGACCTCTTCCGGCTGATGATTATGATAAACCTATGAATACTTGCATTTATATTACATTTTAGCTTCCATTTTGGTATTCGTTTGGAAAGTCATAAGCGTTTAGATCTAAAGCGCAATCAATTTATCGATCGAACTTTCTTTTACATTGTGCGTTGCAGTGGAGAATCATAATCTGACTTTTGAAAATACTCTTTATTTGACTGATTTCATCTTGAGTTTTTTGTGGAAAGTGTGGTTTACGTAATTTAGTTGCGCATTATCAAGATCCTTCGGCATATCATAGATATTATTACTCAGTATTTGCGTATTGTCAAAATCTTCTTTGTTGAATTAATAATCTGCTTTCGGCATATCATACATATCATCGCTATGTGTTTGTGTTTGACTACCGAGATCTTTTCCGTAAGAACGTCTAGTTCATTCGGCATATCGTAAATATTGTACTCTGCAATTGTGTTTGGTTGGTAAAATTTTCTTCCATTAAACTATTACCATATCACGCACATCTTGCTACATATTTGTATTTGATTATCAGTCTTTTTTGTTTGAACTTTTTTACACATGTTTTCTTGTTGTCATCAATCCATCATAAACGTCTAAACCGGCGAAGAAGCGTATTTCTTTCATTTTCTTCTGCAATTATGGATTGCTTTCTATAGTATTTATATTCCGTAGACTGCCAGCAGTGTCGTCGTTTCTGTTGGTTCTTGTTAATACTTCTTTACAAATTTGAGACATTTGTTCAGGTAAATAATAGGCATATTCTTGGTTAAACCTTTAATAATCCTCGGTGATATGTTACCTGAAGCGTCAGTTCTTGTTGGAGTACGGAGAGAACCAAATTCTCCTTTTGTTGATTTCAAAGTGTTAGTACTGTCATTTTCTTTTAAAACTTGGTATTGACCGCTTTTATTATTAAATTCAAAACTATGACTTCTGTTTAAGTTAAGGCGTTTCAATGATTTCTGAGAAGCATCTTGCCTCGAATTTTGAGCAGATTCTGTTTCAGTATTTTCAAAAACATTTATATTTTTTTTGCATATTTCAAGAAACTTTGGCTTCACTAAGACAAATATTAAAAATATGACAAGCAAAATCAAAAGCACCAATACAGATCCAAATATGTAAATCACATACACGGTAATGTTACTGTATTTTCATATTTTTTCGAAGATTTCGCCAATAGATCTGTAATAAAATAAAACGTTTTTGTAAGTTCTTTTATAATTTCAAATGATCATGCAATGATCACTAAACCTTCAAATAATTGATATAAAACAAATGTATATGGTAGGTACTAATTAAATGCACCTGTATAACTTTCGATAAAGAAACTCACCATTTATCGTTATTGAATTTCCTTCAGCTTCTGATCCATAACAAAAGTGCACACAACAATAAAAAACAAATAAAAACAAAAAATACACTGTTTTATCCATTTTTTATATTGGGTATGTATTTATTTTTGTCACATCGGATTCAATTTTAACGACTGATCAGTCAACACCGTTACACGGGTACGAATCAAGTATAAAGGCGAATCGTTTAAGGATAACTTTAATTGTTATTATTAATATAATTATTTTCCTTCCCATCATGTCATTGTGCCACCAAGAGCGGTAAAGTAACAGATGACAGATGGTTAATATGTTGTCTGTTTTAGTTTTTTATCATCCATCCAAAGTATGCCTATGGGACATAAAATACCTACTAACTACTAGAAACAATTACTTTGCTCACCCGCGACCTTATAATAGCAACGTTTATGGTATAAATGTGTGTTCATGCAGTTTCTCCACCTCCACACTGTACGAAAACACACAAATTACAAAAAAAACATCTATTACCACCAGCACCATTAAAAACGTCGTCCAGGTTTTCTGCCACACAGACATCGACCCCAGGATACGTGCCGCATTAACTCTCAGAACTAATCCAGGAGTAACCAAACGGGCAGATAAATCTGTAACTTTTTTTTTTGTGTCTTCTGACCATAACCCATCATCATTGTTGTAGCAAGTAACTTGTATAGGTACAGTAGGAGTCGCCACAATCTATTATAAAGATAGGTACTGTAGGTGTGGGTGTGCGTCTGCGGTTTTTGGTTGGCACTTCAAGTGGAATAAACCGAATAGTCCAAATAATATTGCTCTAATTCCTATAACCTCACAACGTCCGCATTCCCTCCCAAAAATTCCTCCAAGTCTTAGGGACACAAAATGCGGGCTGCTTGGGAACGCATCAGTCGTACTTACATTTACATCTTTTACAGATGTTTTTAACCGACTTTAAAAAAGGAGGAGGGTTCTATGTTCCAATGTTTGTATTTTTTTATGTATGTTCGCCGATTACTCAGTCAATTGTGGACCGATTTTCAAAATTATTTTTTTATTCGAAAGGGTACTCTTTTGAGGTGGTCCCATTGTCACTGGTCACATTTTATGATCGATTGTCGTTACGACATATTATTATTATTATTATAATAATATGTCGTAACATATAACGACTTATAAATAATTATAATAAATAATTAAAAATAATTAAATTAGGTATATGTTTTTTTTATTGATTCAGTTTTTGAAAATATTCCAAAATGACGAAGCCATGGGGATAAAATCATAAAAAAAAATATTCAGTTAATTCGAATTACAGCTGAAGCAGTGCAAAATTTATATATTCTGTGACCAAACTTGTGACAAGCTACCAAGTCGTGTCATAGGTAACCTATAGTTGCTTGGGTATATTGTATTTACGAACACTCACCGACCGACCGTTAAAAATAATACTTTGACATAATTCCAAATACGTAAAGCCTAAAATAATGCCAGTCAGTTTATAGATACAAACACAGAGCCTAAAAAGAACCAAGAACACTAAAGATAGAAAAGATTTGTTTATACAAACAAAAACTTTACGTAAGCAAGTCAAAAGATTTCAGAACCATATCTGTATCCGTTTACTGACTGTCTCCTGAAGAAAAGTAATGTTTCATCATCCAGGCGCAAACATCCATTACTAGAAGTCAAGTTACTGTATTTTATATGATACCCAGACGTCTGTAAAAACATTCTCGTATCAAGCGACTCGTGAATCATCTTTGACGCTTCACATGTGTAAAAATAGATCATAGCGGGCATTTGTCATTGTACGCAAGAAAGTGATAATGGGAAGCAATTCCTCACGTTTCAGGTTCATGACTTTCGACGACCTCAAGTTGCCCTCGTGTGCTTATTATCATTAAATACACATGTAGGCATTAAAATTGAAGCATAGTGCAAGATCTCCGATTGTTATTTTCTTCTTAATCTGGAATGCAGAGCAGTTTGCTAAAATCACGCCTAAAATTCGTGGCTCATGATATTTTAAATACTTAGTACCTGAGTGCTCAATCTTGAAATATTTTAAATAACCGTGTTACTTTTTAAGATTTTTATTACGGACATAAAAATTTGATATTTATTTTAGATAATAGAGCTGCAAACGTCCCACTGTAAGGTACATTCTTATTCTCAGAATAAGAGGACTTGGACGTGGCTGGGAATGTAACTTCCACGCGGGCCCAGGGAAAATATCTGTCGTTCCTGTTTTTTAGTTTGTATTTTGAGATTAAAGTATAAATATAATAAGCGGGACAGGGGTTGCGACCCCCGCTCCGGGTCGTACCTGGTTCAGCAGGTGGTGCTGGCCATACAGCGGGGAAATGCGGCTGGCATTATGGGCACCTTTGAGCCGGGTACGACGCGGAATGGTGGTTTTTAGGTTGTAGTTTAGGTCTTAGTTTGTAGTTTATATTATAGGTTAATTTTATTTTGTTTATTGTATACTGTAGTTTCTAAGGAGTATTTTCATATTTTGTTTTTTATGTCACTTGAATAAATGAGTTTTTTTTTAATATAATAAAGTAAAAAAATAATTTTAATATAATAAAGTAATAGTGTATAAAAATATATGCAAACGTCACCCATGTTCATTAGGATATAACTGACTGCCACGCACGCCATTGGCGTTGGACCGGCTGGAGGAGTGATGAAATGACGGCGTTTTTAGGGTTCCGGAGCCAAAATGGCAAAAACGGAACCCTTATAGTTTCGCCATGTCTTTCTGTCTGCCAGTCTGTCCGTCCGCGGCTTTGCTCAGGGACTATCAATGCTAGAAAGCTGTAATTTTGCACGGATATATAATAATATGAAAACTATGCCGACAAAATGGTACAATAAAAAAAAAACATTTTTTAGGGTACCTCCCATAGACGTAAAGTGGGGGTGTTTTTTTTTCTCATCCAACCCCATAGTGTGGGGTATCGTTGGATAGGTCTTTTAAACCCATTAGGGGTTTGTTATGACGGTTTTTCAATGCAGTGATTTGTTTGCGAAATATTCAACTTTAAAGTACAAATTTTCATTAAAATCGAGCGTCTAAACCGGTGGGTGCAAAATTAAAAAAAAAATCAGGACGGTAGTAAGTATATCAAACTTTCAAGGAAAACTATATATATATATATATATATATATACATATATATAGTAAATAATAAAATACGCTGAACCATTTTATAACTTACACAGACTTTATCTCGGTCTATATACGTCCCACTGCTTGGCACGGGCCTCTTCTCAAAATGGAAGGGCTTGGCAGTTAGTTCCCACGCAGATTTAATGCGGATTTGAAACTTCACGCAGTGTGATTTTATTTATGATAATTTCTTTCACAGTTTACCGCTGAGCTTTAGCTCACGGTACGCTTCAAATGTCATTTCGCACACAAATCCCGAGAAACTCAGAGGTGTGAGCCTAGGTTTGAACCTACGGCCAGAGGGTTTGACCTATGGCCTCTTAAGAAGAGGCTTAAAATAAATAAATATCATGGGAAACTTGACACTAATTGACCTAGTCCCAGACTAAGCAAAGCTTGTACTATGGCAACGGATAAACATACTTATATGTAGATAAATACATACTTAAATACATATTAAACATCCAAGACCCGAGAACAAACATTCATATTATTCATACAAATATCTGCTCCGGCCGGGAATCGAACCCAGGACCTCAAGCTTCGTAGTCAGAATCTCTTGCCACTTGGCCATCAAATAAAAAAGCCTTAAAAGGCCTTAGGTTACCAAGGCTTAAGTCCTTAAACTTATTTCCAATTAACGTTCAGAGCCTAAAAAAAATTTCAAACTAAACTTAAACCGAGCACGGCGCTGGCAAGGGTTACAACTGCCTTTCCAGTCGCCAAGTGATCGTGCAACAAAAATTAAAACTCTCAAGTTGAGTTGATAATATTTTTACTACCTAGTGATTTCAATAGACCTAGCCTACTATATATTCATAATATTATAAATACGTGTTTATTACTCTTTGACGTAAAAATGACAGAACGAATTTTGATCTTTCTCCAACATACTTACATCTCTTCTCATTATCGTTCGTTGGGCATACGTTATCTATCTATATATATAAAAGAAGAAACTGACTGACTGACTGACTGACTTATAGATCAACGCACAGCCCAAACCGCTGAGTCTAGAAACTTGAAATTTGGAATATATGTTCCTTAATAGGTGTAGACGCGCACTAAGAAAGGATTTTTCGAAATTCCCACGGGATAGGGAATAAATGGGATTTATATTTTCACTTCGAAATGGCCCTATTTCAGTAACTATAATTATTAGAAACTTCAAATTTGGCATGCAAGTAGGTAATACTAACAGCTAAAAACTCTTTTCAGTTTTTACGATATTCCCACGGGATAGTGAATAAATGGGATTTGTATTTTCACTTTTAATTAATGACCCTATTTCCGTAACTATAATTATTAGAGACTTCAAATTTGGTAAACAAGTAGGTACTTAGACGCGCACTAAGAAAGGATTTTTCGAAATTCCCACGGGATAGGGAATAAATGGGATTTATATTTTCACTTAGAAATGGCCCTATTTCAGTAACTATAATTATTAGAAACTTCAAATTTGGCATGCAAGTAGGTAATACTAACAGCTAAAAACAATTTTCAGGATTTATCAAAATTCCCACGGGATAGGGAATAAAATGGGATTTATATGTTCACTTCAAAATGGCCCTATTTGCGTAACTATAATTATTAGAAACTTCAAATTTGGCATGCAAGTAGGTAATACTAACAGCTAAAAACGATTTTCAGGATTTTTAGAAATTCCCACGGGATAGTGAATAAATGGGATTTGTATTTTCATTTTTAATTATTGACCCTTTTACCGTAACTATAATTATTATAGACTTCGAATTTGGCAAGAAAGTACTATACTAACAGCTAAAAACTATTTTCAGGATTTGTCAAAATTCCTACGGGATAGGGAAGGGAATAAAATGGGATTTATATTATCGCTTCAAAGTGGCCCTAACTCCTTAATTATAAATATTAGAAATTTCAAATTTGGCATGCAGGAAGGTAAAAACTGTTTCAAAGATTTTCTGAATATCCCACGGGATAAAACGAATAAAGAGTATTTTAATACTTACCACTGAATCAGAAAACGCATAAGCTAAACCAATAAAACTGGGGACTGGAGATTTGGCAAACTGATGTAAATCTGGTATTTAGCAGTGACATCCTGCTCATCCTGGCGAGGATCGTCTCCGTAGAAGGGAACTCCTTAAAAGTTGATGGCACACGCAAAAGACTTTATATGATTGTTAAATTTCAATGACAATGCTTTTATATGATATACACCGCCTGATGCTGCAGCCAGGGTCGTCTGCTGATGACGGAACTCCTCAAGGGCTGATAGCATAGATACGAAATTTTACATGTACGTTCAACGAGCTGACACAATTACTTTGCCCACCTGTGACTTTTATGATAGCTACTTTTGTGCTCATGCAATGTGTGTTCATGCAGTTCCTCCACCTCCACACTGTAAGAACACACAAATCCATCTATCAGCACCAACACTTTACACTGACGCGTTCGAACTCAACAGCAACATCAACAGCAACAGCGAATCTTCATGAAATTTGGCATAGAAGGACCTAAAGTACTTTCTTTGTTTGTCGGGGGTCATCTCTGATACTATTGAGCTGATTTAATAATTCTTTTATCAATAGCACTATCCCCTGATTGACATTAGACTACTTACTTTAAAGAAATTGCAAACTTTCCGCAGAATTAAAATAAGTTTCAATTTTGAGGCAGATTTTCAAAATGATTTAATTAATAGAAAGCTAATAGATCATAACAGTAATTCATGTCCCGCGGGAACTTTACAATTTCTCGGTCGGATATAATCCTATATCGTGTTTGAAGTCGCGGGCAAAAGAAACGCGTAGTATGTACTTTAACGATTTCTAAAATTCCAACCCTGAATCAACGAAGCAGGGTTTCAAAGTTGGTAAGAATCATAATTAATTACGTATGTAGGTCGATTTTTGTATTACAAAATTTGCACCATCTATCTAAAAGAAAATCGGTCTGTATTTGTATTTCCATATAATCCTCCGAAAAATTAATCAAAACACGAAAAAAGGATCGCAGAAAGTAAATGTATGTTACTCCAAATTTAACGCGAGCGAAGCCGCGGGCAAAAGCTAGTTTTTACATATAATATACATTATATTTTTATCGACGAAAATTTCAGTCGCGGACTACAGTTAAAGCTCAGTGTTCACTTTATTCAGGTAACTTATTTATCAAAAAAAAAACATATCACACTAATAAAAGCAAGGCGCGGTTAATTGAAATTAAACAGGTATAAAAATACAAAAGTCAGCTAATCTGGACAACAAGTGCCTGTACCGGGTGGGCCCTGTAACAGGACCAAAAAATTAAAACACAGGTTCTGCTACTCAAATGGAACTACTTCAGTACTGCAACTTTCAGAAATTAAGTTATTTCATCATTTCATTACTTATTAATTATTCTAAACAAATTAAATGGTATTTTCAATGTACGGCATCCAATAGCCTAAATGACATCGCCTGTCTCGTAACAAAATGCCGGATTTCGCAATACATTGCTTGTCCAATTAAACCTTAAACTATAATAAAAATCACAATACAAATTATTTTCAAAAGTTGTAGAACTAAATTAGCTCAAGATGAAGAGTGGAAGCTGTGGTTTAATTTTTTGCTCCTGTTACAGGGCCCGCCTTGTAGGTATATCAAAGATTTCAGATTTGAACAAACAATAAATTATTGGTTTTTTAACCAGAAATTCTTATTCATATGCATATTTCGCAATTTTTGATTGATTTTATTGTGATTCATGTATTTTTTTTATTTTGACTGTCATTTTTTATCTTCTAGTTGTTCTAACAAACTCGAAATTGTATGATTCTATAATATTATTTCTAAATTGATTTTAATTGAAGTCAGCAAACAAAAGAAAAGTAAAAGCAAAGTCCAGTTTTTCGACGAAACCATCTAATAAAAATCAGTTAATTAGGTAAACTTTATATAAGATGTTTTGATAGAACGTAACTGTACTTATTACTTTTAGAAATGCTAACGTTTTTTCTCCGTGACTTCGTCTCGTTCAGAAAGAAGAAATTGAAAACAGCGTATGTTGATCGTTTCGCTTCTTAGTTTTTGTTGGTTAATACATAGTAGGTATTTTCGCTCAAGCACACACGAGAAGACAAAATCTGATATTCTCATAACGTAACACAGTTGACCTGTTGGAGAGTCTCAGAGTCACGCAGCGAGTGAAGGAAAGAACTTTACTCGGAGTTTCATTTCGAGATAAAATCCGGAATACGGAAATCGCCGAACAGCTTAAGCCATCTACATAGCTCGAAGAAAATGCAAGTTAAAGTGGCAAAGGGCGGGCTACATCGCTTTATGAACAGACAACCATTGGGGCAGAAAAGTTTCGAGTATAGCGACTACGATCTGGAAGAATTTCTAAAAATTTGTGCAGATTTGTTGCAGATGTTTATGGGCGGTGGTGTTCTCTTACCATCAGGAGACCACTTGCTTGTTTGCCATCCAGTCGAATAAAAAAAAAAAAAACCCTCGGTGTGCGAGACTGATAAGCACTTGGCCGGTTTCTTTGTTAAAATTTTATTTCGCTGTATGTGGTTTCGCTCATAACCGGCAGGCGCTTAGATCAAGATATTAGTTAACTAATAATGACAAATATGTTTGAATTTTTAATCAACAAGATCCCTTCAAAGCCTTCATCTAGCTTGAAGCGCATTTATAAATAAATAAATAAATATCATGGGACACTTGACACCAATTGACCTAGTCCCAAACTAAGCAAAGCTTTATTAGGAAAATATTCAGAAAATACAAAATATCCATAGGACTACAACTACTATTAAATTAAAATAACTAAAACTAAAACTTTAATTAAAAACCGGCCAAGAGCGTGTCGGACACGCCCAAAATAGGGTTCCGTAGCCATTACGAAAAAATCACTGAATCAAAAATTCGTCTCAGCAAACCACTAATGGTTTTAAAAGACCAATCCAACGATACCCACTATAGGGTTAGATGAGAAAAAAAAATCACCCCCACTTTACGTCTATGGGAGATACCCTAAAAAAATTTTTTTATTATACCATTTTGTCGGCATAGTTTACATATATATCCGTGCAAAATTACAGCTTTCTAGCATTGATAGTCCCTGAGCAAAGCCGCGGACGGACGGAGAGACAGACAGACAGATATGGCGAAACTATAAGGGTTCCGTTTTTGCCATTTTGGCTCCGGAACCCTAAAAAGAGAGGTGGGCCTCTTGGCATGGTGCCCATCACGCAGGCAGCATTCCCGCGTTGAACTGCGATTGAGATTCTTTGCGCGAGAAAGCTGCCGGCGCGAGGGTTGCCTGTTGCCTCCCTTAACCTATTGCTGAGCTCCCTGTGTAGCTCCAGCGCACCCTTACCCCAAGGACCTAGAGTCTCGACGCCGAAAGCGAAGAAATGATATTGGGCGCCGAGACAGCAGTAGGCAACGGATAAACATACTTATATACCTAGATAAATACGGTAAACCAGTAATATTCCGGTAGCTAAAAGACGCTTAAAAAGGAAGAAAATACTAGAAAAAAATACTGAGAAAAACAAAATTGGTAATCTTACTAACAAAAGAATTTTCGATAAGTACCAGAGTTGCCTAATGTCATTTCAAGTATAAGATCTCTTTTGGGGAGGATAGATAGGCAGTGATATTTCAATTACTTACGTGCTATTTGACTCTCCAAATGACTTTCGGTATATCAAATAAGAAAAGTTTGCCTAACAGGTAAATATGAATATTGGATGACTGACCTCTTAAAGATGTTCTCTCAAAGAAAAAGTAATGGATATAATGGTCCGTTTGCGGTCCCTTTTAGAAAGTATTATTTTAAATAGGTACAATTATAATAATACCGAAGAAAACCCTATATCGTAGAATAGCTTTTGCTCGCGACTCTATCTGTAAAGAAATCGTTAAGTATCGCTATCCCGCGGGAACTTTGCAACTTACCAGAATTATTTCCTTCCCGGGGTCTCAGAAAATATAATATAAATAAATTAAATATCATGGGACACTTGACACCAATTGACCTAGTCCCAAACTAAGCAAAGCTTGTACTATGGATACTAGGCAACGGATAAACATACTTATATAGATAAATACATACTTATATACATATTAAACATCCAAGACCCGAGAACAAACATTCGTGATATTCACACAAATATCTGCCCCGGCCGGGATTCGAACCCAGGACCTCAAGCTTCGTAGTCAGGTTCTCTAACCACTTAGCCATCGGTAGAATATCTCCATACTTAATTTCATCTGAATCTCTTCCGCGTTTAAAAGTGAAGAAGTAGCAGACAGACAGCGAGCTACTTTCACAAATAATATGTACCTGTTTCTATCTATTTCTAGTCGGACACTCTTGTCAGAGTGGTCGTGGTTGCGCAGACGAGGTACATGAAAAGATGTTCGGTGGGTCGCAGACCCTTTCGAGGACAGCCCTCTTAGCGATGTGCTTCCATTTCTGCCGGTTAGAGGCGTTGCGAGTACACTGGACCATGGTGGACTCAGTAGCTTTTTTAATCAGGTCAGTCCAGCGAGTTGGTGATCGGCCGCGTGCCCTCCTGCCTTCCACTGCCTCCTGACACCAATCTCTCCATTGAATTCTCATTTCTGAGATGTGACCAAAGAACTTCAGTATTCGTAATTGCACAGTCGACGAAAGCCGGTCTTTAATATGAAAGCTCTTTGAGGATAGAAAGATTGGTGCGAAATGCCGTCCACGGGATCTTTAAGAGACGCCTCCAGCACCACATCTCCAATGCGTCAATTTTACGGCGATCCTGCAGTCTCAGAGACCAAGTTTCGGCTCCATAGAGAAAGATCGGAAAAACCAGACATTTCATCAATCTGACCTTCGTCTTCTTGGTAACTCTTCTGTCCCTCCAAATCTTTCTCAGGCGTTCTACTGCTGACCTGGTAATGGCGCACCGCCGTCTGATCTCGTCGCTACATCCTCCAGTGCTGGAGATAGTAGAGCCGAGGTATATATAGCTCTGTACAACTTCGCAGTTAGCTATGCTTTGTACGTTAGTTCTAATTTGTTCAGCTCGGTCTACTATCATCATCTTCGTTTTTTCGCGATTGATAGATAGTCCAAATTTGAGGCTTGTAGTCTCGAGACGAGTCAGAAGGTTCTCCATGTCTTCTTTAGTCTGTGCGAGAAGGGTTGTATCATCAGCATATCTTAAGTTATTTATCACACGTCCCCCAACCGATATACCTCTATTCCCATTCTTCCAAGACAATGCGCATGATGTACTCCGTGTAGGTGTTGAAAAGTAAGGGCGACAAAATGCATCCTTGTCGCACACCGGCCTCAGTCTTAAAATTTTCAGAAAGGGTACCATCCACTCGTACCGCGGCCGTGCCGCTTTCATACAGCCTCCTCAAAAGGACTATTAGATGTGGCGGTACGCCCATTTCCGCCAGAATCCTCCAGAGTTGTGCCCATATGACCGTGTCAAATGCTTTGCGAAAGTCTACAAAGCAAATGTAAAGGGTTGAGTTAAACTCTCTGGCCTTCTCAATAATCTGACGCAATATATAAGAATTTGTTCGCGAGTGCCTCTTCCCTTCACGAACCGGCTTGCTCAGGCGCAATCTGTCTTGAGAGGTAGGCCGACAGTCTTGTATTGATTATGTGGAGCATCACCTTACTTGCATGCGATATCAGGATATGAGTCTGTAATTGTTGCACTTCTTGGTAGACCCCTTTTTATGTAGCGGAATAAAAATGGATTGCGACCAGTCGTCAGGCCATATGCCAGTCTCCCATATTTTATTGCAGATGGTAAACAAGACATCAACTCCAGATTCTCCCATCGCCTTGAAGACTTCGATTGGGATTTCATCACATCCCATGGCTTTATTGCATTTGAGATGCTTAATTGCCGCTCGCACCTCATCCCGCATGATGTTTGGGCTCACGGTCAAGTATTTGGCGAGGAGAACACGTGAAGCTTGGGACACCGTTGCTGAAGAATAGTGATTTGCAGTATTCTTTCCATACATTTACAATGTCCTTGATCTCCGTAACCGTAGTTCCAACGGAGTCCTCAATAGCCCACGTCTTGGGTTTAAATTGGCGTGTAATGTATCGCACCTTATCATGGAGGTCCTTAGTTTGATAATTATCAGAATGCTGTTCCAATTCATCACATATCTTCCCCAGGTGGTTATTGCGGTCACGTCGGCAAGCAGTTTGTATGATAGCTGACCTGGCATTTAGCTCAGTAATGCTAGCGCCACTGGCTTTGAGTTTCCTGCGATCTTCCACCAAGTGCCAGGTGTCTTCAGTCATCCAATGCTGTCTCTTTGCTACACTGCTTTTTGGCTGTGATCCACAACTGCATCTTCAATATACTTCTTTGCTGCAATCCACATGGAGTTTGAGCTGTCGCTCCCATAATCCGCTCGCCATGCAACATGTCTGCCCTCAATCGAGGTGGCTAAAGATTTTGGGTCTTTCACTTCCATTCTTCTAGATGTTTTAACTTGTCTTGGTCTTTGCAGTTTCAGTCGCAGATTTCCAATAAGCAGTTGATGATCGGAATGACAATCAGCACCGGGCATAGTATGTGTGTTGGTTATTGAGCTTCTCCATCTAGATCTTACTTATATATAATCTATTTGATTGCGATAGTTGCTTGTCAGGGAGGTCCAGGTATGCCGTCAGTGGTGAAGGGTAGTATATGATGGCGTCTCTGCGTATGGTTGTTTGCCATGTTGTTGTCCGCAGCGAACTCTATAAGGCGCTCGCCTCTGGGATTACGAACCCCATGGCCATAGTTTCCAACAATATCACGAATGCCTGTATCCATAGTGGTGTTTCTACCTTTGCGTTAAAGTCGCCAATAATGAGTACTAACTCTCTTTTAGGTATATTAGCTACTGAAGACTCTAGTTGACAATAGAAGTCTTCTATTCCTCATCCTTGGCGGAACTTGTAGGAGCATAGATTTGAATAACATTGAGTGGGGTCGTGATGCGCTAAGTTTAATGGAGATGATTCTGTCATTAATCGGATGGTAACCAAGCACCGAGTTTTTCCATGATTTAGGATCGCAATAGCCACTCCGAAATAGCTACTCTATCATTGCGGAGAAATAGAAAGTGTGCTTCCCTGAGTCAAAGTGGCCGCTATCCTTCCAATGTGTCTCACTGATTCCGGTAATGGTGAGCTTGCATCGCTCAAGTTCTCTTTCTAAAATATGAAGCTTTCCAACGCCAAGCAGTCCTCGCACATTCCCACGTACCGATGCGATGCTTCTCTTCTAAGGTTGACGTTTCTATTTCCAGTAGCATTTTTTCCATAAGATGCCTGGTTACTCGCATCCTGATGGCCGGTAACCCATTTCACACCTCAGCCCCGGAAAGCCCAGGGCGCCGGTCGCTACGCGGGTCGCTAGGCGGTCTTACATTATCTTTATGCATACTTATCATCATTGCAACTCTCATGGGATGAATAATGTAGTAGGTTCCGTTACTTTCTACATCGCGGTACTATAACCTCAGTGGCTGAAGTAATCAAGAATGAACCGGTTCAGAGCATATGGCTCCTGCGCTTCATTTCGTACTGATGGCTACCGCTGCCCTCCATCAGGATCCAGGTATTACGCCCCTGTGGCTCGCCTCCTCCGCTGGTTGAGCCGTACCGACAGCTGCTGTCTCGCCTTTCGCCACCGTTGAGGTCTTCACTCGTAACCCTGAGCACGGGCTCTGCGTTATACCCCGCAAACTGGGTCCTGCTGAACTTCGCCATCTTCACACTACGGCCTACTGGAGTGTAAGATGCCCACCCCCCGCGACATGGACGCGCCAGACAGGAGTTGCCCAAGTGAAGAGTAGAGAAGGTGACTCTACTCTCCAGGGGCC
>NC_133492.1:10375612-10378414 GCF_025370935.1 Choristoneura fumiferana
GTTATTAGGGTTACGTATTACAAAAGGAAAAACCGGCCAAGAGCGTGTCGTACACGTCCAAAATAGGGTTCGTAGCTATTACGAAAAAAATAAGTAATATTTTTCTAAGAGTTTCGTATTTCATACGGAATCTTCAAGTTTAGGTATATTTTATACCTTAGGCTGCAATTTACTCATAAACTACTCATAATTCTCAACCAAACTTAGCCGTTATAGTTTTCCTTGAAAGTTGATATACTTAATACCATCTTGAATTTTTTCAAATTTTTCCACCCACGTTTAGATTTTGAGGGGGGGGGACGTTCGATTAAAAATGAAAATTTTCACTTTAAAGTTGAATATTCGCAAATAAATCACTGAATCGAAAATCTTCTTAGCAAACCCTAATGGTTTTAAAAGACCTATCCAACAATACCCCACACTGTAGGGTGGATGAGAAAAAAAAACCAAAGGAGCCGGCCCGGAGCCGCGTCACTCACCACTGGAGGTCGACGAGCCCGCCGCGCGCCGCGATGCGCGCTTGACGCGGTTGGCGAAGGCGACGGCGTGCTCTGTGTCGCCGGCGCGTGTAACACCACCGGAGCCGGCGGAGCCGCGTCACTCACCACTGGAGGTCGACGAGCCCGCCGCGGGCGCGATGCGCGCCTTGACGCGGTTGGCGAAGGCGACGGCGTGCTCGGTGTCGCCGCGCGCGTGTAACACACCACCGGAGCCGGCCGGAGCCGCGTCACTCACCACTGGAGGTCGACGAGCCCGCGCGCGCCGCGATGCGCGCCTTGACGCGGTTGGCGAAGGCGACGGCGTGCTCGGTGTCGCCGCGCGCGGTAACACACACCGGAGCCGGCCGGAGCCGGTCACTCACCACTGGAGGTCGACGAGCCCGCCGCGGGCGCGATGCGCGCCTTGACGCGGTTGCGAAGGCGACGGCGTGCTCGGTGTCGCCGCGCGCGTGTAACACACCACCGGAGCCGGCCGGAGCCGCGTCACTCACCACTGGAGGTCGACGAGCCCGCCGCCGCCGCGATGCGCGCCTTGACGCGGTTGGCGAAGGCGACGGCGTGCTCGGTGTCGCCGCGCGCGTGTAACACACCACCGGAGCCGGCGGAGCCGCGTCACTCACCACTGGAGGTCGACGAGCCGCCGCGGGCCGCGATGCGCGCCTTGACGCGGTTGGGAAGGCGACGGCGTGCTCGGTGTCGCCGCGCGCGTGTAACACACCACCGGAGCCGGCCGGAGCCGCGTCCTCACCACTGGAGGTCGACGAGCCCGCCCGGGGCCGCGATGCGCGCCTTGACGCGGTTGGCGAAGGCGACGGCGTGCTCGGTGTCGGCGCGCGTGTAACAACACCACCGGAGCCGGCCGGAGCCGCGTCACTCACCACTGGAGGTCGACGAGCCCGCCGCGCCGCGATGCGCGCCTTGACGCGGTTGGCGAAGGCGACGGCGTGCTCGGTGTCCCCGCGCGCGTGTAACACACCACCGGAGCCGGCCGGAGCCGCGTCACTCACCACTGGAGGTCGACGAGCCCGCCGCGCGCCGCGATGCGCGCCTTGACGCGGTTGGCGAAGGCGACGGCGTGCTCGGTGTCCCCGCGCGCGTGTAACACAACCACCGGAGCCGGCCGGAGCCGCGGTCACTCACCACTGGAGGTCGACGAGCCCGCCGCGCGCCGCGATGCGCGCCTTGACGCGGTTGGCGAAGGCGACGGCGTGCTCGGTGTCCCCGCGCGCGTGTAACACACCACCGGAGCCGGCCGGAGCCGCGTCCTCACCACTGGAGGTCGACGAGCCCGCGCGCGCCGCGATGCGCGCCTTGACCGCGGTTGGCGAAGGCGACGGCGTGCTCGGTGTCCCGCGCGCGTGTAACACACCACCGGAGCCGGCCGGAGCCGCGTCATCACCACTGGAGGTCGACGAGCCCGCCCGCGCCCGCCGCGATGCGCGCCTTGACGCGGTTGGCGAAGGCGACGGCGTGCTCGGTGTCCCCGCGCGCGTGTAACACACCACCGGAGCCGGCCGGAGCCGCGTCACTCACCACTGGAGGTCGACGAGCCCGCCGCGCGCCGCGATGCGCGCCTTGACGCGGTTGGCGAAGGCGACGGCGTGCTCGTGGTGTCCCCGCGCGCGTGTAACACACCACCGGAGCCGGCCGGAGCCGCGTCACTCACCACTGGAGGTCGACGAGCCCGCCGCGCGCCGCGATGCGCGCCTTGACGCGGTTGGCGAAGGCGACGGCGTGCTCGGTGTCCCCGCGGCGCATGGGCGGGAGGTACCACACGTCGCAGACGATGGCCCACGACGACATCATGTTCAGCAAGTAGTGCAGCATGCCGTAGCGGGAGCTGTTCCAGAACGCTTCGCCGAAACGGGGGTCGTATCTGGAAGGGGCAAACTGATATCTCAGGGCAGGGTTTCTCAAAGTGGGCTATTCGACGGTAGGGGGTTCGCGACAAGGTTTACGTGATGGTGGCTGCAAGACTGGCAAGATGATTAAGATTGCTTTTTGGAGTATTTTTGTATTTTTTAACTCCAAATTTGTTACTTATTTGTTTGTTATTTGTTGTTGTTTGTTTCAGTTTGTATTTTCGTTGGCAAGATGATTCTTACCTATATTTGTTACCCTTTATTGAAATAAATAATATACACTACCTATATTATGATGATGTTTGAAATAAAAATAAACTTAGTTTCTCCAACAGTCAATTTATTACTTTCTTTGGGGGGGAGGTAGGGGTTCGCTGTCGTCTAGAAACTTTAACAGGGGTACGTGGAGCCATAAGTTTGAGAAACCCTGTCTAAGGGCA
>NC_133492.1:10378514-10382190 GCF_025370935.1 Choristoneura fumiferana
GGTAAAATAAGACTAAATAAGACAGTTTGGCGGCAAAACATGTACATCAATATAACTTTGTTTATAACGAAATGAGGATCTGCCGAGTCCTACCAAAATTTAGGCGTCCTACCAGGAGGTATGGGCAGAGGCCAACGTTTAAAAAATGCAATTTTTATAAACTAAGCAAGTGAGGTATCATTTTCTATGATTTTTTTGCGGTGAATCGAATGAGACCATGCCCATACTCATTGGATCAATATTTTGCGAGATATGAAGGGTTTTTGTTGAAAACATAGAACAGTCTAAAAATAACTTGCCTACAATAGTTTCTCAAGATGTGGATGTGATGGTAATACCTACTATTGTTCTCAGTGATCTCGAGAAGCCTATATTGTTGCTTAAACCCAAAATATTTAGATTTCTATGTTTCTATGTTTCTATGTTTTCAACAAACACCCTTCTAACATTGTATTTAAGATGTTCGAAATCGGACAAATCATTTGCCCCTAAGATACAGGTATTTTATACCTAGTTTAGGGGACATACTTTCAGAATACTCGTACTCTATAATGACTCTCATATGTACAAACCAAATTATTGTATAGTGAACTGTACATGCTTATGTACAAATAAATAAATTATTATTTATTATTAATGTATTGTTGTATGGGTGCAAATCCTCTCTAATTCGGGTCTTAGACTATTAAGGCTCCGTTTCCACCAGAGATTTCCGAGGATGTATTGCGAGTTAATGTGTTTTTCATAAACTAATACAAACGCTTCATTTACATCGCCTCGCTACGCTCAGCTGTTTCCACCAGAGATGTGCTGTGCGAGGATAGGTAAACGAACTATTGGCTCATAAAAACTAGAGATGAAACGGATAGTGGTTTGGCCGGATAACGGATACCGGATATTCGGCGAGACCGTTGGCCGGATAGCCGGATATCCGGCCTAGTTTTACGTACAATTAAATTAAGCTAATTCGAACATGCGCATGACACCGTTCAGGTTGCAACTTGTAGAGTATAATTAATTAACTTAGGGGCTGTTTCACCACCCATTGATTAATTTTAACTGACGGATAAATATGATGTCGTTTCTGTTTGTTTTTTTGATAGACGCGAGACGGTATCACATTTATCCGTCAGTTAAAATTAATCAATGGGTGGTGAAACAGCCTCTTAGAATAATAAACTGATGTCAATAATTGACAAAATTCATAAATAAATACCAATTTTTTATCATAACTATTACTTTTTTACCATCCGGTATCCGGCCGAATAGTAAAATAGTGGCCGGATAGGCATCTCTAATAAAAACACATTCCTCGGAACACACCCTCACAGATCTTTGATGGAAACGCTGCCTTATGCAGGTGACTGTTGGTGAGTTGCCAAAAGAATTCTGTTAAAGGTTAAATTATTTTTAATATCTTCACCGATCTTGTTGTTGATCTTGACTCCAGCTGAAAATCATCGTGTTTCCAACTACCAAGGTCCTAGTTTGAAGCGGACAAGTACAGTCTTGTGTTAATACTTATAGTAAACGGCACGGCGCAAGATTTTTCTCGTAGCCCCGCGGGTGATTCGACTACACGACTCCGCACTTACAGCCGCTACTGCATATCTTATATAACTGTTAGTGCTATAGCCCAGGGTTTCTCAAACTTATGGCTACACGTACCCCTGTTAAAGTTTATAGACGACAGCAACCCCCCCCTCCCCCCCAAACAAAGTGACTGCTGGAGAAAAACTAAGTTTTTATTTCAATCATCATGATAATATAGTGTATATTATTTATTTCAATAAAAGGTAACAAATATAGGTAAAAATCGTCTTGCCAACGAAAATACCAACTGAAACAAACAACAACAAATAACAAACAAATAAGTAGGTACTTAACAAATTTGGAGTTGAAATAAAAAATACAAAAAGACTCCAAAAACCAATCTAAATCATCTTGCCAGTCTTGCAGCCACCATCACGTAAACCTTGTCGCGTACCCCCTACCGTCGAATAGCGAACCCCCCCACTTTGAGAAACCCTGCTATAGCCGTAACAGACGATCGAACGGTCCGGTGGACCGAGAGGGACACAACTGTCTGTTATGGTAAGATTAGTATGGATATCCTATTCTAAGATGGCTGCGTCCCTCTCGATCCGCCGGACCGTTCGATCGTCTGTTACGGCTAATAGGTCAGACCGCGGGCCGGGCATAGATACACAGTTTCATTATTTGATCATCATCATCATCCCACTCCCATTGCTGAGCACAGGCCTCTTCGCGGAATGAGAGGGCCTGGGCCGCAGTCCCGCGCGGCCCAGGCGGATTTGGAAAACTTCACAACACCATTGATTGCTTCGCAGTTTTGTGCAGGTCTCCCGATGTTTTCCTTCGCCATGAAGGACACATTTAAAATAGATTTATTGTGAATAAATCAATGAATTTCGAAATACTCAAAGGTGCGAGCCGGGGTTTGAAACTTTGAACCCACGATCCTCTACTTAAGAGGCCGTAAGTCAAACCACTCTGTTACCTAAGTACTCCTTCACGCTAAAACGGCTGGACGCATTTGGATGGCATGGTATGGTTTTGAAATTTGGTACGGTGGTTTGGACGACTATTATTCCAGATTCCACATAGGCTACTTTTATCCCGATATTCCCTCGGACAGGGATAAAAATCTTGAAATATCAACCGTTGGGCTAAGAGTCATGAAATTTGGTATGTAGGTAGCTGGACGTCTGGAATAACACATAGCTACTTTTTATCCCGATATTTCGAGACAAGGGTAAAATCTTCAATTTTTAACCGCGGTTAGGGTCTTGAAATTTTGGGCAGTTTTTAGCACAACCTCAATGAAGCCAAAGGTATAAATTTGGGGGGAAAAATTGTATTTAATCCGTCCGTCCGTCGTCGGTTAGTATCAGTATCTATAGATGGATATATTATCTTTATAATTTCATGTTTATTGATAAAAAAATATATCTGTGTCCAATACTTTTTGTTAATAAAAGGGGAGGAAATTGGACATTGGACAGTAAGCCAAATGTTGCCCAAATGTCTATGTCGTTACACGGACCTCACGATATGAGCGTTAAATAGCCGAATATAATATAACAAAGCGCATTATTTAATACGAGAGAGAAAGGGACGGCACGACACGAACTTCGACTTTCTAATTTCGTAGTAGCCCCTCTGGAACCTTCATTAATCTCGTCAACTGTACTTAAGTCAAGTTTTGTAGCAATGGCAGATTTGGAAAAATCTTCCTATATCTTTAACTTAACCTAAAAAATCTAAACATCAAATTCCTTCAAAAATTTGGCCCACTGAAAGAGACGCTGAACTGTCACATTTGTAAATAGTAAGCTTAACTTAGGGTAAATCGTCAATTACTGGCCACCGTTCAGTAACTGCCCACCTTATACTAAAATGAATTCTGGTCACCTATAAATAGAATTCATTTTAGTATAAG
This sequence comes from Choristoneura fumiferana, assembly GCF_025370935.1. NCBI lineage: Eukaryota > Metazoa > Arthropoda > Insecta > Lepidoptera > Tortricidae > Choristoneura > Choristoneura fumiferana. Next base: position 10,381,978 of record NC_133492.1, read on the forward strand.
ATGTAGTTATTGAAAGTGGCCAGTAATTGACGATTTACCCTATCTCGTTTACAAAAACTGTCTTACTTAATCATAGTATGTCCTAACATAACATGTCTCGAAAATACAAACTGAAATATAAATGCACAGAAAAACCAGAAAAATAAGTTATACCGCTACACCACTGCTGGTCAACGGTACAGACACGAATTTCCCCATGCACCTCATATCTCA
>NC_133492.1:10384640-10407653 GCF_025370935.1 Choristoneura fumiferana
TTTAAGAAAAAATAACATAATTCACGGCAAACAATATGGTTTCAGAAACAAAAAAATACTTCCCAGCTACTCTCTACTTCTAATAGGTGAATCAGTGCCTTGAGACAGAAAACATGTAATAGCTACATTCATTGATTTTAGTAAGGCATTTGATACGCTACATCATGATACTTTATACACTAGGCTCTGCGAGTGGTATACAGGGCCGTGCCTAAATTTTGTCAAAGATTATCACAAAAATCGCTATACATCTGTTAAAAATTTCTGAAGAGCACAGTGATATGATTTTGACAGAAAAAGGAACAGCTCAAGGTCGATTTTTCGGACCAATAGAATATTTAATTATGTTAATGAGATGTGTAATATTTCAGAATTGTTCTGTGTACAGTTCGCGGACGATACCTGCCTGCTTACAGCGCATAAAGACATATATGAGGCAGAGAACAAATGCAGGATAATTTTAACCTACTCTGTAAATGGGCTCATGATCTGCGTTTAGTTATAAACTTTCAAAAAACCAAGGTCATGCATATTCATTCTACTCAAAAAAAGTCAACTGTTTCGCCTAGAATTGTATCTCATAGTCACAATGTCTCCATCTAAACATTAAGAGGCGACCTACGCCAATCACTGCTATTTTTAAACAGACGTGGTATAAAATTGGTGTACTTCGTGCAATAAAAAAAATATTACGATAATCTTGATCGTATTCCTGAGTTAGTCGTTGCTTTCAAAACACGATTAAACTAATTTGGCTCGATAGATTTTATTGCAAAGTGAGCTCTTACTTTGATTTAGAAACCAAAAATACTCCGTTATTTATAAGACACTATAATCAAATTACCAAGTCTGATTTACAAACAAAACGTAATAATAATATCTGTCGTGTTATTTCTTAAATCTAAATCGTAATTTCTTTGCATTTATTTTTTATTTCCAAATTTTTGATGAGCAAAGACTTACGCCACGCCGACGACATATTGCTTCTCTGTCACTTCAACGCAGAGAAACAGTGAGCGCTTAGGTGCTCTGCTGATTGACCTGCGTCGCTTTCTCCACAAAATTCATTTACGAAAAAAAACTTTTACATTTACACTTCTTCATAACACTCAATCTATGAGTAGGAAATTATTATTAAATTACGTTATCACTGTATTTTGGGTATTAAAGGTGTTTTAGGATAGTCAACACCGAGAAATAAATTAAATAACGTACAAAAAAAAAACAAGAAGCCCTCATACTCGTACAATGACAGACTACATGTCAGAAGATGTCAGAAGTTGTAAAGTAAGTGTGTTGTTTATTAAGAATTAGGTAAGTACAGAAAAATTGGTTAGTAGTCTAATAGTTTTATTGGCTCCATATTTTGTCTATTACTTATAAACTGATAACTACCATAGTAGGAATATAGGACATGTGTTCAAACTTAATACGTGTCTGATACGAGTATATAGCCTACCCAACGAAGACCAAAAACTGCCTCTCCGGGGAATCTCGCGTATAAGTCAATTTGGCATAGTTGTAGGGGATGGTGTTTAAGACCACATACTAAAAGTAGGTACTGATGGTGGGGTAGAGCTAACGGGTGGGGAGGAGTTTGTGTAAAAGTCCCATTTAATTTTCGTAAATAACTGGTAAACCACAGCAAAAAATGTTCTAAAACATAAGTAAACTACATAAAATTCTCTACAAAAAAAAATCTAAACATTTTTTAAGTATGGGATGGATGATGTTTGTTACTCTTTCACGTAGAAACTACTGACGGATTTGCATGAAATTTGCCATACGGTAATAAATACCCTGGATTAACATGTTCTACAGTAAAAAAACGCACTGAGGTCTCTGAACCAGATGATGATACATCTACACTACACAAGCACTATTTTAGTACAGTAAGTACCTACATTATTTGAGACACCCACTAAATAACATGACTTATATAAAACAAATATTTACTTTATTAATCGTTGGGCAAAGTAACTTATTGATTGAATTTTATAACGGGCAAAGTTATTTAGACAACATTGCCCATGCGTTATAATAGTAGAAAAAAGTTCTCACTTACAGGTTCAAATACTGCACTTTGTGCTTTTTGTATTAGTGTTAATAAATATCCTTCTTTCTTTCTTTATACGTAATTTCTCCACTCTTGGAACTCCAGTTTTATAAATCTAAAGTACAATTAAAATAGTAAATAATTTATTAATTCAGACAAAGTGATTGCATTTAGTCGTTAGGTAACAGTTCATAGTTTGTTTTTCTAGTAAGCCGTCCCTTTTATCAAATGGGCACAGTTTTTTCTGCGAGTACTCGTATCTCCAAGAATATTTATGTTGAGTATGAATAGTCCTACTTGTGTCAGTTCTTGACTTTTGTTTTTTTTATGTATTTATTATCAGTATGTAATCAAGCGATTTGTTTCAAATTTTAAAGTTGTTCTTTATATAGATTTACAATCGCACTCAAAAATCATATAAATTTAAAAAAAAGACCAAATAAAAGACACATTTATTTTATTTGGTTTTGAAGTAGTGACACTCTAACTTTTTTCTAAGAATTAACCCATACTTGACCTCTACTTGCCGAATATCAAAGTTTTGTAGGTGGTACTTCCTATTAAAAATAAGGGACATACGTGGCCTAGTTCTGTATTCAATCGGTGTTTTAGTGTCATATACAAACTGTTGTTGTTATAATTTGTTATTGGTTATTAGCGTTTAACTCATAAATATGATAAATTATTAGAAAATCAACATAATATAGAGGTGTTTGTTTGTATACATACGACATTGATAGAACACTGATTGAATACAAATTGCTGATTTTTGACAGGACCCCCTGTCTCCTGTTGGAGTAACGCCTGGAAAATTTTGATATTTAGGTCAAGCAGGCGAGAAAAAATCTAGAAGTGACACTCTGTCATGCTGAGGATGCTGGTCTCTTTTTCTGGTTTTTCTGTGCATCTATATTTCAGTTTGTATTTTCCTACCGACTATGGCCTTGTTGTAACAGGATCATAGCGGGATATTTTGAATTGACTAATATTGAACAAAAGTACATGTGCATTAAGAGCTGTAAAAGGGGATTATTAACGAGAGTCTATTAGAAGCTGAGCTTAACTGACTTCAGAAAAAAGAGGAGGTTATCAATTCGGTTGTATTTTTATGTTGGTTCTGAATTTTGGCAAAAAACCGTCAACTTTGCCTTAGGGCCATTTTCTTATAAAATCGATTGTCACGAATGAGTATTTTTTGTTCAATAAGGGTTTATAACTCTTTCTATGTAATAAAACATATAAAAATAAAGTTTATCAGAGCAAAGTACAACGTTTATTTGTGTTTATTAAAATTTAAGTTTGTAAACGTAAGTGCTTTATAAAATTATAAACGTGGGTAATTTTACTCAAAATAATGTCCACTTGTGATTGAAAAATTGCCCGCCAGGCAATGTTATGTCCTTTGAATGTTTTATCCGACTGTACGAAGCAAATGAGGTTTTTGGTTTTCAAATAAAATCGATACCTATCTGCAAATGGATCCATATTTTAGTGTATACCTACCTAAATGAGTATAGTATTATAAGTTATCTTCAGTTTTGTCTACATTTTGAGAAATATATCTTGCTTAATTTTTAATATTTTGATATAGGTATTTCTCTAGCAATAAATTACTAATACACTTTTAAAAATGTAGGTGTATTTCATAGGCCATAGTTAAATTAAAGTGTACCTAAGAAAATAAAAGTTAGGTGAACTTTAGTATTGTGTCACCGCGAAAGACGTCCACTGCTGGACATAATAGGCCTCTCCCAAGGCTCTCCACTCAGACCGGGTACAATAAAGAGTCATTGTATTGTATTGGAATGCAGCTTTGAAATATCATTAATAACCGAATTTTACATTTTTCGTAATTTTGGCGATTTTCAAGTTAATAAAAACGAATTACCTAAGTACTAAGTACATAATTGAATCAGTTTGAACGTGGGAATTGTAACGTCATAGCCTTGTCATAGCAGTCAGTATATGACGTATTCAATACAATCCATAACAAACGATCGTTTTGACATTTATGAAAAACTTTAGCGGTACCGTATTTCGCCGCGCTGCGCGCGAAAACGCGTCGCTGTCAGATAACGCCTACGAACAAATCGCGGTTGCACGCGATCTATCTCAGAGGGGTCGCGGGGGTGAGGTACAAACCGCTCGCGCCGTTTGGCGTGGGTGGACTTTAAGAACTGTCATTGCGAAACGCTGGAAGTAGTTACGCAGCATACCTACCTAGGTCTAGTAATAGATATGAATCTGAACTGGGGACCTCATGTAAACTACATTAGTAATAAATTAAGGACGATACTTGCCAGATTGTCAATATTAAAGTACACACTACTTTCAGTATACTGCGTATGCTGTATATGTCATTGCAGATTCCATAATCAGTTACAGTCTGAGCAGCTACGGAAGAACGTATCGTCTTACATAAACAAATTATAAACTACAACGTAGCTTTCTAAAAACATAGTACCTGCGGCAGCACGAAAAAAATGTAAAGATGACGATGAGGCACTTTTTAGGTATTGTAATGTTATCAATGTTTATAATAAGTTTAAAATGGCATTAATCTGTGACGGAATTCACAAGATAGACTTACTTACTTTTTTAAAAAAAGGTCACGACCTGCACATCTACGTAATCTATCGTACGTAGCAAGACATACGCTACCCTCTGTTGTCAACGTGTACGGTAAAAGAACCTGGGAATATTTACTGCCAAAATTCCTGAATGAGTTACCTGGAAAATTTATTACAACATCTGTGAATGCCCCACAGATGTAAAAAATTCTAAAAACATTATTTCTACAGCAGGAAAAATAATAATGTAGTGTATTTTTGGCTTTTCTTATGGCAAAAATTACTAAAATGTACCTATTTATTTAAATGTAGTCTAGTATTAAGCGATGCAGCGACAGATAAACCGTGCTCGGTTTAAGTTCGCTTCCTAAGCTACTTATTGTGAACTTTATTTTTTTTCTTGTATAAATAAATAAAAAAAAAAATAGAAAAAAATAATAATAATATGATATTAGATTGGTTTTTGGAATCTTTTGTATTTTTTATTTCAATTTCAAATTTTTGTTACTTTTATGGTCATCCCGTAAAACCTATATCGAAATACAAACTGAAATATAGATGCACAGAAAAACCAGAAAAATAAGACCAGCGCTGGGAATCGAGCCAGGTCCTCGCATTCCGTGCCGCGTGATATACCGCTACACCACCGCTGGACAACTTTAAAAAAAGATTCCAAAACCAATCTTAATTTGATTGCTTAATAACGATATCTCTTGTCAGGTGAGCGGTTAGTTGCGATGGAGTGCCGAAAGTTTCTCGATGAGGGGCATAGATGTCGCCAGTGTCGCTGCTTAAGTGGCTAAATAAGAAACAAAACAAGCTGAGATATGAGGTGCATAGGAGAAATCGTGTCTGTATCGTTGTCCAGTGTGGTGTAGCGGTATAGCACGCGGCACGGAATGCGAGGACCTGGGTTCGATTCCCAGCGCTAGTCTTATTTTTTCTGTTTTTCTGTTCATCTATATTTCAGTTTGTATTTTCGAAATATGTTATTAGTCAATACATTAAAAAGGTTTAGTATACATACTTCGCATGCTTAGTAATAAACGGGCCTAACTCAAAATTGGCGAAAATTTAGTATTGTACTAAAACGCTTAATATCTGAAAGCACTATCGGCTATCTTTTTTAAACCAGCCTAAATCGGGTATTATAAAGAGATAGCACGACTTGGTGCGTTTTACTTTTAACAAAATTGCAAATTTAATTTGGTTGCTAAAGCAGCTAACTTGAGTCATGTTCCGACTTACTTGCGAGCAAGAAGTTGGTTTCGTGAAGCCATTTGAAGATGATCGTTATTGCAGAGGAAACATAAGTATTTTGAATAACTTTTAAGCAAATAAGCATATTTGATTTACTTCTTTTAGCAAAAATCAATCGCAAAATGAAGTTGATGTCATTCGGATTGCCTCGTTTTTATTAAATAATCCTTGAATCTTGGTGTTTTAAGACTTGCCATCATTTATTATTTTTATTATTTCGCTACATTTTGTAATAAAGTGATATATGAATGCAATGTTTTTTTAAACCTACAATTTATTAGATATATACAAACAATTGGTTATAAGAAAAAAGTGCAAGTAGACATTATATACAACGTAGGAGTTATAAAAAACATAGTAAACAAAATTAAATCCTACCAAATAATTCAACGGAAACGAGAAGTGCTTAATTTTTTAAACTTTAAACTCGATTTGCCAAAATTCACGATTTTTGAGTTAAAACCGTTTATTATAGCATACGATACTTATAACTTATACTTCTTCCAAGAACGAGTAAGTTTCTTGGGCTCAAGTATCTAAATTGATTAAACACGAAGCAAATAAAAGTATGCCAATAAAATCCGGTAAAGTATAATATATGAAGATGATCCAATTCATCTTATTTTCTATTTCATCAAACCCGCTTAAACACAAAGACGCTTCTCAACCACTATCCATTTAATAGTACAAACAACTTTGGCTATAAAACAAATTAGGCTACACAGTGGTCTGGTTTCGTGAATAAAATAATTTAAATGGTGTTGCTTTCAGAGCATCATTGGCTATAAATAATAACGGTGACAGAAAGGGGTTGAGTAACGAGCAAAAATGTAGAGCACGTCGCGGGCAACACTGAACACTTAATTTCGTAGTTCATTTTGCTATACCTACTGACTAGGCAGTCTTGCAAATATAGCAGACTCGAGGCAATTTAATACATGATACAAAACATATTAAATTTCTTATAAGCGCCACGCCACGCGCTATTGCTTTTCGTTTTTAAAGCCATAGGAACCTTTTTCGTTAAAATGCACGTTTTTGTTAAAATGCAAAAAAAACATCTGACTGATTTTCCTTACTTATAAATGCGTGAGTTATTTTGTTTGTTCCAGCTTCACGCTTTAACTACGAAACATTGCCGTGAAATTTTGCAATTTATGGAAGAACAATACCAGGCCTAAAAAGACCAGGATACGTTTAGTGATATCCCAAAAAAAAAATTGTTTCCGAGGGCGCGAATAAACAAGTATTTTAATAGACAAAGACATGGGCACAACGGCTAGTTGTTTTAAACGTCGATATGTTTTAAAATTGATCCGAATTATTTAACTGCCTGTTTTCTGCTGCCAAATGAATAAGACAACTTAATAAACGCTATTCAATTCAGAGTAGGTATGCCTGCGGGAATTTTCTGCACAATATCTCGCATACAAAGCTTTGCAGGGGAAAGTTTGTCTGAAATAATCGAGGAAACTTTACAGTCCTGAATATATTTTTTTGAAGATGTATTCAAGTAAAACAATATATCGGATCTGCTTATTGGTTCAGCTTCCAAGAAACCACAATAACGAAATGGTGTCTTAAAATAGTTTGAATCAAGAATAATAAGTTTACGGGTACAAACTTCGAAAAATTGATGTTTAGGTCTATGCTTAGGGAGCACTATCTGTCTTGTGTATGAATGCGTAGTCAAGTTATTTATAACGTTGTTATGTATCTACCTGAAGCCGTGGTGGCCGAGTGGTCTGACCTATGGCCTCTCAAGCAGAGAATCGTGGGTTCGAACCCCTGCGCGCACACTCGAATTTTTCGAATTCATCTGCGGGATTACATTTGAAATTTACCACGAGCTTTTACGGTGGAAGAAAACATCGTGAATGGGCCCGCGTAGGAACTACGGCCCTAGCCCTACTCCTCCTGCGAGAGGCCTGTTCCCAGCAGTGGGACGTATATAGGGACTGAAGATGATGATGATGATGTATCTACCTATATCTATCTATTATAGATTATGTTGTGTATGTGTATTCTATAAAATGTGGATAGTTTTATGTATTCTTGGTATTCCTCTAATCTACTGTAAATTACAACACCTGGTAAAATCTATTCCTTACTACTGTATAATATTGTAAAGGTTGCCTGGAAGAAGATCGCTCTGAAGCAATAAGGCGCCTATTGCTTACCTTGAAAAATCTCTATAAATACTTCTGTTTTTCTGTACTGCTTACTAGGTATGTGTTGATAATAAATAAAGAAGTATTTTTTTATATACAAATAATTTTATTGTACCTAAAAACGACCGTCTCTGATATTTTAATTAACACACATTTGAAAAATATCATCCCTTCGTACCCGTATCAAAGTAATTATAAGTAAAAGTTAGTAAAGAGCAGCTAGTAGGTAAATAATAAAATTAGTTTTTAGTTTTAAACCATATACCGGGTGTGGCCTGTAATATGAGCAAATAATTAAAACATAGATCATACTCGTCAAAATGAACAACATTAGGTCAGCGACTTTTAAAAATAATTAGTTTTTTAATTTTATTACACTTTAAAGTTTATTCGAAGAAGCAATGTAAAAGCAAATGGTTGATGTTTGTAGCGTGACAAGGCGACGTCATTGTGTTCTAGGATGGCGTACATTGATTGCAGTATTTAATTTGTATGAAAAATCTAAAGACTCCATTATTTTTAAAAGTCGCTGAACTAATGTTGTTTAGTTTGATGAGTACGACCTATGTTTTAATTATTTGATCGTATTACAGGCCACACCCGGTATATGTGCGTGTAGTGAGATTTACAACCACATAGATTCTATAAGCAATTAACACAAATTGATTTCCAGTGGAACGTTTTGTTCTCTGATAGAAATCAATGGGGCGCAAATGCCATTAGTGATTGGACGTAATAACGTAGCTTATTAATAATTTAACCTTCAGTTTCCATTAGTTAGGCATTTGGTGTATTAATAATACTATTATTAGTTGTATTAGAAATTGATAGCGTTTGATATAAATATACATAATTGTTAAGATCGCTGACTTTAATTTTACTAATTTGAATGATTTTATGAATGCTTCCTAGTTTTGGGACAAATTCAGGAGCAAATGTTGGCTACATCTATTAAATATTATAATGTTGCCATATCATTTCGGATTACAATCTATCAATTGCTTGAAGTTGATTATTTTGTTACTTAAATAAATAAATATCAAGGGCACCACATTGATTTAGTCCCGAAGTAAGTAAAGTTTGCGCTGTTGTGGATACTAGGTTACGGATAAATATTCTTAAATACATAGGTGTATAGGCGGGGTAAGAAAAGGTTCGTCACTTTTGGACCTTACCGTAAATTGAAATAAAGTTGAAAAGTGACGACCCATTTCTTACCCTGTAACCGGCTAGCTGGTCGGAGAAAAAAGCCGTGTGGTTCAAAATAAAAATATAATACAAAAGAAAAATATATACAATTATTTCAGTCAGCACTGTTCTTGTAGATAATTTAAAAAACACTGGCCTGAGACTTCTAGGACAGGTAGGAAACAGGGGTGTTAAGGTAGCCTAGTAGTGTCACATGCAGTTCGCGCCGGCGATCTGCTCCGCGCCAGCGGAGCGGAGTGGAAGTGGAGATGGGAAGAACAGCAGAAAAAAACATTAAATTTAAAAAATCAGAAACCCGACTACCTTGAAAACTAAAAGGGAAGAAAATAAGTCTAGTGGTCTAGAACGTTGTCAAGAAGCTTATTTAAGGTTCAACAGTCGGGACCCATTACCAAGAATTTTGAACTGGTTACGATTTGAATGGGTCCCGACTGTTGAACCTTAAGTAGCTTCTTGACAGAGTTCTAGACCACTAGACTTATTTTCTTCCTTTTAGTTTTTAAAGGCAGTCGGTTTTTTGATTTGAACTCACATACATACGTACATACATACATACATACTTACATACATACATAAATACATACATACTTACATACAAATACATACATACGCTCAAAACATAACCCTCCTTCGGCGCAGTCGGGTAAAAAGGAAGGCTGGAATAAAACACCCTGCTTTACTGCTTACTTACAGCACCCATCCAAGTCTCAGTTTATAGCGTCGGGCCAGAGAAAGAAAGCATACCGATTAGGTTTAACAAAATAAATATTCAACAATACCTGCGTTTAGAGGCAGCCCTTATTTCACAAGTAGCTAAGTGTACAATTCGCATTGTTGGGTTTTATTGTAATGTACATAGGTAGGTTTGTTTGAATAAAAGTCCGATAGATGTCGCTGTATCGGTCTCGAACGAATCCTACATCGCGCTGGCAAGAGTTTTCTTGCACTGTATATAAGGCCTGTACATTGGAAATAAATTGTCATTCGACCAGGAACCGTGTATTCATTCACGCCTCGAACATGGTCCATCGAATCGGATTGGTGCAAGTGTCACCAATAGTGTCTTCAAAATAGGCGTGTTTTTGGCCGCGGCATCACGTGGTGACTGATGAAGGTCACCGAGGATTCGCCACCACCGGAGCAGTGGAGCCGTCGGCTGGGAAACATCGGTTCCAATCATCGGGACTGACGAAGCAACCATAGACAAGCTGGATGGACGTCGGATCAAGGAAGGTTTTAAGTGCAGTGTTAATTGTGGATTAGAAGAAAGAACTGTGAGTACTGTCATCATTAATTAATTCGGGCGTGTCAATGTCAAATCGAGACTTAGAAAAAATAGTGTATTTCGTAGTTTGAATTTTAGAAGTGTTTATTTAGGACTTAGAATAGTTTGAAGAAAAGTGCAAAGACGGGGAATCCATGCCGAATTTCATTTGACATAAGAAAAGTCAAACACTTGTAAAATTTTATGAAATTATTTGGGACTTGTAAATTTTACGGATTTTGGAACTTGTGATTTTGAATGAGATAGTAGCCGAGTATTGTTGCCTAAACATGGAAGGTAAATTAATATACAATTGGATTTATTTGAACGAATCACCAAAGCGTACAAAACTTCAAACAATCACCGAAAGATCGGATAACCATCACATACTTGGAGACTCGGTTGGAGAGTTTAGAGAAGTTATGGAATCAGTTTTCTTCGGTACACACGTCATTAATTGAAGGATTAAACGCACGCTGGGGTAGCAAAATCAGTTTATGGCACAAAGGGTATTTATGACGTAACGGATGAACTGTACATGAATTACAAATGTACTCTGAAAACTGCAATTAGTAAGTTAATACACAACAACACGCAAGTTCATCGAGCTCATCATCACCGGCTAGCAAATCATCACAAGTCAATTTACCAAAGATTACCATTCCCATATTTTCGGGTCAATATACAGAATGGATGAGCTTCAGGGATCTTTTCATATCACTCATTCATGATAATGCAGACATTGACAACGTGCAGAAGTTACACTACCTCAAAACTCATCTCAGAGGAGAAGCGGAACAACTTTTGCGACATGTACCCATCACTAATGACAGCTAAGGAGGCTTGGAATCTTTAAAGCGGCGGTACAACAACAAGCAATATCTCGTCAACTGCATTCTGAAGCGATTTTTTAGCCAAAGGAGCGTAACGTCTGAATCATCCAATGCCATCAAGGAGCTGTTGGATTTAACAAACGAGACGTTAAATTCATTAGTTAATTTAGGTATTGACACCGGGTCATGGGATATCATAGTAATTTATATTGTTAGTCAAAAGTTGGACTCTGAGAGTAGGAAACAATGGGAAGCGGAAGTTAGCAAACTAGTCACTGCCTCAGACCAATTGCCAAGTATCGCGAAATTCAGAGAATTTTTGGAAACAAGATATCATTCGTTAGAATTTTTAGATTCAAAGCCTAGTTCAGCATTTGGTCAGAGACAGCGAACTGAAACTCACAGTTTTAATAATAATGTTGAAACAAACCCGATTCACGCATTGCATATTACTCTCAAATGTCATGTGATTACTGCAAGCAGGATCACAATATTAGGAATTGCAAGGAATTTATAAGCATTGATTTTAACAGCAAGCGTGACTTTGTCCAAACTCACGGGTTATGTTATAATTGTTTACGTAGTAATCATTCCGCAAAGCACTGCAGAAACACCGCGTCTTGTCAAATATGTCACGGGAGACACCACTCGTTATTGCATTCAAAGAGTGAGGAACATGTAACTGAATCAAACGGGTCAGTTAGTAATCAGGTTGTTAGTCAATTCAATACAGTCAAAGCATCAGAGGAAATCAATTCATCCACATCCACAAATATAGCGAGTCATTTCGTGAAAGGAGTAGCGCAGGAAGTTCTACTAGCCACAGCTATGGTTAAAGCTGAATCACGTAATGACGGGGCATATCAGCTCTTAAGAGCTCTCATAGACCAGGGGTCTCAGGCCTCATTTATTTCAAACGCGGCAGTTCAATTACTTGGACTGAAATCCACACCAACCAAGGGGATTATTTCAGGGTTGGGGGGTGAACAGGGCCTTATTTCAAGGTCCAAGGTAGAGTTAAAATTCAGTTCACGTCTCAATCCAGGTTGTGTGTTCCAGGTGTCAGCATACGTTCTCGACAAGCTGACTGCATATTCACCTTCATCTGTAATTTCAGTCACTTCATGGCCGGAGCTGAAAAATGTTGAGCTTGCGGATCCAGAATATCACACTGCTAATAAGATTGACATCTTATTAGGGGCGGAGGTGTACAGTAGGATTATCGACAATGGCATCATCAAATGTCCTTCAGGGTCACTCGTAGCACAAAATACCACCCTGGGGTGGATATTGAGTGGGCAAACAGACCCACTGGAAAGAGTTACTTGCAATGTAACAAGCATGCACACAAGAGTAGAGCCAGTAAAACAAGTTTGTACATCCTTTAAGGAAAAAAGGTAGAGTCCTGCAACAGACCAGAGACGTTTCACTTCCTGAAAAGGAGTTGCAGGAGGACCAGCATCTGAAATATAATAACACAGAATTATTAATGTCTAACGAAAGTATAAATAATACACCAGAAGTTACACACAGAGTAAAAGGGATCCAACGAAAAGTTTATACTTAACTCATCAAACAATCGAGTCAAACGACGGAGAGACAGGTAAAATATATATAAGCATCAATGCATCGCATGCATGCAAGGAAGAGTTGTTTAGAGAAACTGATGAGTCTTCGGATGATACACGTCGTGATATAAAAGGGTACATAGAGATAGAAAGAGTCGAAGTAGAGCAATTATCACTAGCAAATGAAAAATTAAAGCACGAATTAGATAAAAGATATGACACAGAAAAAGAAGCAACTGAAGCAAAGAAGCAATTATATGATCCATTGGAACAGATTATGATTAAACTGAAGTCTGGTAATTCTAAAGCAAAATTTGAGCAAATATGGGAAGATAACACAGGTCTAAAGGCAAAGCTAGAAGTAATAAATAATGATTCGGAACTTACCTTGAGTCGAAGCCACGAAGAACTCACGTACGTTGCTAATTTACAGTTGACATCTACACCTGTAACAAAAGAAAAGATAATCACAAAACATATTTCAGAACTGGACGACGCACAGGGATATAGCGCCATACACGACAAACACTCACCTTGTAACTACTTACATAGGGTTAACTAAAACCATATCATACCGCAAAAGATTGCTAAAAAAAGCAAAAATCATCTCGGATTCATCTTCTGAAAGAAATCATAACTATAGCGTCAATAATCTTATTCAAGAATTGTCAAACCAAGGTGTTCACAGGAGACATAATTAGGATATGTATCACAGGAGTTAAAGTCAGTAAGTGTACTTACCTCACCTGATCCATAGCTGTGTGACGAGCGCGCTGGGCGTCCTGATGGTGGGGCGCAGCAATCAGTATCACTTAGGTGATGGTTCCTTAAATTTTATTTTTTTACTAGACCACTTTTGTTTATTTATTATTATTATTATTAATTTCGTTTACAATACACATAGATGCAATAATGAAAGGTGAATTCAATTCGAGAACTAGGTATTCATTGGTTTGGTATTTAATTCATATTTATTTTTGGGTATTCAATAAACAGTCTTCATTTAGGTTAACTGTGAAAGAACACCCTGGAGTGGACAAGGTTACGCAGGTTGTTAAAATTCATTCTACTCAGAATTGTTTTTTTTACAACTAGGTAATGAGTTATATTGTTATGTTATTTTGACAAAGAGCCACGATTGTTTTATTTAATGTTTGATGTTTATTTTTTTGGTTTTTAGTCACTGGATGCAGATCTAACATTATTGTAATTAGTTGGCAGAGATAGGTTGCACAATATAGTTAGAATTTAATGTCAATTATTAATTTATAACTGAGTGTGGGTTATAATTCATTTAATTTTTAAAGGAAGTCAGCATCTTATCACTTGTAAATAAGTAAGAAACCTTTATTCAATTCAATTTCAATGTTAGTTTGAGTTCATTCATTTTTAGGTTTCACATTATACTAGGGTTCTGAATAATGGTTATTTTAGTTATGGACATAGTTAGATATGTCCATGGTGGGCGCATGTACAATTCGCATTGTTGGGTTTTATTGTAATGTACATAGGTAGGTTTGTTTAAATAAAAGTCCGATAGATGTTGCTGTATCGGTCTCGAACGAATCCTACATCGCGCTGGCAAGAGTTTTCTTGCACTGTATATAAGGCTGTAACATTGGAAATAAATTGTCATTCGACCAGGAACCGTGTATTCATTCACGCCTCGAACACTAAGTGAGATATTTAGCTATAATCGAGTAAAAATATTTTTAATTTCTATTCAAGAATGATTCAAAAAATCAAATTTCGGCTTACGTCTTGCCAAATAGTAGAGTAAAACAAAAGAGTATCAATAACTTTGAATTTTGTTCTTTTGTAAGCGGCCAGTAGCGCACCGCGGAGGTTTGCCATGTTACAACCCCGACTATACAAATACCCAATAAGAGTCTTGGGCCAAGACCACAGAGTGCCAAGACCCAAAAACAGAAATTCGTATTTTTCGTACGTATACTCGTAATACCTGCTCCGATTGGGGATCGCACTTAGTTTAATAATTAATCATTTTAAGTAAAATTAAGTTTGATGTAAAATGTAGCAATACAGTTCCGAGTCCTTCTTACCTCCTTGGAATCTGCAACAGAGCTGACGCGGTATTTTAAGCGGCTGGAAAAACAAAACAAAATACAAATATATTATTGTATATATTCGTATATTTTCGCTTTTTCAGCTGCTGTAACCGTCTAGGCACCATATACGACTTTATCCCGTTCAGTGTCGAGACCCTTGGCCCGTGGGGCCCTAGCGCTTTGATAAGCTTTAATTATAGGTCAGGAAATAACAAAGCAGGGCACCAAAGAAGTGGTAGCTTCCTTAGATAAAGAATTTGCTTAGTTATAGAGAAGAGGTTAACGCCCACTTTGAAAATCAGTTATTTTGTAGCGCCGTTTTTATTACCTTAAAACCTCAATAACATATTAGTCTCGCCTAATGAAGACTCAAAGGTTAAGATTTTTCCTGGGCCCCTTTGCTCCCCCCTTTAGGCCTTCAGTGCCCACAAGGGGGCGTTATCGCCCACTTTGGGAAAGGCTGTTGAATCTTGCTTAAGGGGACTGTTAATAATTTGTTTTAGTTTTTTTTTTAACGTAGATACTTTTAGGATAATTAAAGGTTATTAGGATTTTATTGTTCGTTATTATTTAATGTTAAAATGCATGTGTGCATGATACAAAACTTTTCAGATGCCAATATATGGCTGAACATGCCTTTAAGCGTTTAAACATATAGGGATATAATATTATAAAATTTAATAAATTGATGTACTGATTCAATGACAAATGAAGACGAAGGTTGACTGGCAGAGATCCCTTCAGTGATAAATCCGCCTTTGTACTTAGCACTTTTTTATAACATTTTGTATTTTGTTTTGTACAACAAACAAACAAATAAACGAATAAGAATAAGTACAAAAAAAAAAGTATTAAGTATAATAACATTGAGTTGATGATAAAATTCTTGAAATTTTAGAAGCACGTACAAATAAATAGAAGGGTATATGTATGAATTTCAAAACCAAACATTAAAATCACTCAATTAAGTACTATTTAAACAACGGAATAATACCATGCAATCACAGCAATATGAATCTGCTAAGTTCAGTGTTTGCTTTTTAGGGAATTGTTTGCTTTGCCTCACAAAGGGTGTGGACTTATGGAGTTAGGGATAGCTCCCTCTTCCAGCAAACACGTGTCCTATTTGAACTTGGGAACGTGAGAATGGAAACTTTACCGATATTTTCTTTAGTGCAGATGCCGGAAGCTAGTCGAGTGTGCAAAAGCGAGGTTCACCGTTTACCTATGTAGTTTTTGTCTAATACAAAATTTTATACTTGTTACTACAGCAACACAATAATAAATTACATGATACTTGGCATGTGCCCGTATCATGAACAAAAAAAACTGACTCTATGTCGAGATCATAATTCTATAAGTTTTAATAATAATTATAATTTTGTGCGAGAACTGGACTGTATGAAAATATGCGAAAAGCGACGAAAGGAAAATAGGAATGGTGAAGGGACGGGGCGAAAGCAAATTATTGCGTCTTTCTACAAAATAATAGTAACAAACAAGTAAAGCACGCGAAAGAATGGCTACTGCCGATAGCTTTCACCTGAGGGCTTCTCGTCTGCTGAGGAGAGGATCTTAGAGCATCAGTAACAGGCACCGTTGGTTCAAAGTCTTCAGCTCCTCCGGAAATACTTTCAACTCTTACCTCAGATGTCGCACTTAGCGCAGTGTGCAAGGAGTCTTCCGCAACAGCACTAAGCCTACGTAAATTTAAATCTACTTATTGGAGAAAGGCTTCCAAAGTTCAAAATTTTGCATGGTTACTTAAAAAATAAAGACAAAAGATGCTCTAGCTGACGAGTCAGCTGGTTTTATTGCCGAAAATAGTGCAGTGGAGCAGTTAGGCGGATATCGGTAGTTTTGAAAAATACAGTGTGACCACCGTAAATAAAAATATTAAAAGATCGAGTCTCCGACATATGGTAAAACTGAACAAATTTATTTGAGATAATCATCCCTAAAATTGGTAGAGTTTGGGCTTAAAATAAAATGTTAATAATTATATAATAGAACATGTCAAGTGAACATAAAAATACAAAATCGAAATTAAAATTAAAAACAAAATCAACAATAACATTCAAATTAAAATTAAAATAAATGCAAGTACAGCAAAAATTAAAAAAATGAACTTGTACCTACATAAGTATTTTATGTTTTATGCAGATTTTATATTTGTTTTTTTTTCCACACGACTTATTTTATGTAAACTAAAATCCATTGCAGGAATTAGGGTTCAGATTTTGCATATTAACTTCCCTCTATCGCCGCTACTTAGTTGCAAATCGCGCCGTTCCTCTTGCCCCAGTTTGCTTCCCGCTTTTTAACTTCCAGAAGCCACTGTATCTGAGAACGTTCAAATAAATCTAAAGTATGTCGCATCGCATGGGTATCGTCAAAGAGACGCCTTGGGGGCATAGTATCCGTGCTTATTTTCCTTCTTGGATTTCGAACGTACGTGATTTTGAGTGATATTCAGTGCATATTATTTTGGTATTGTAACAATAATATTTTATTGCAGATTAAAATCTATAGTTTTGTTAGTAGATACATTCATTCATTCTCGTAGACCACGGGTTAGTAGTACAAGTCCCATACTTAGATATCTAAGTCTCGCAACGATTATAGTGCATGTAGGCTCAGCCAGTGTTTTATTAGGTACCGGGCTGTCCCAACGGTGCACGACCGTCTCAGGATCATCACTGGCTGACATAAATAATGCAAATTAAAGAAAATAAATGAAATGTTTTCCGTACCAAACCTAATCTATGTTTACTAATATACCTCATAAAAAGTTGAAATCATGGTGCTTAGTTACTTAGTAGTTCGACATCTAAGTTTTAGAAATTAATGAGCGAAATTACATTTGAAATTTACCATGAGCTTTATGGCGAAGGAAAACTTGCACACACCTGCGAAGAAATTCGATGGTGTGTGTGGAGTTCCCAATCTGCACTTGGCCCCGCGGAACTACGGCCCAAGCCATCTGCCATCTTGTAGTTTCACAGTGTATTAGTAATTACTGTAATGCTGTGTAAATAAATGTATGTGCTATAAATAAATAAATAAACTGTTTTTAAGAAGAGGCCTGTGCCTTACAGTGGTATTTGGCTTTATTTGTTAATTAACATAATGGTGATTTTTATCCCGGAAAAATGTGAAATTCCACCGGAATGCTGATAAAGTTGCGGACAATAGACAGTAGTTATAATCTCTTTGGTCTTTGGTTTGGTCGTTGATTTGGTCTTGTTATAAATCTATGCCGTAGCCCTCATCGAGAAACTTCTCTCTTCTTTCTATATATGAGGTGCATAGGGGAAATTCGGGTTCGATTCCCAGTGATGGTCTTATTTTTCTGGTTTTTCTGTGCATCTATATTTCAGTTTGTATTTTCAATTTAGGTTTTACGGGATGACCGTAAAAGTAAAAATGTGGAATTGAAATAAAAAATACAAAAAGATTCCAAAAAAACAATCTTAATTTGATTGCTTAGTAACAATATCTCTTGTCCGGGTGAGCGGTTAGTTCCAATGGAGTGCCGAGAAAGTTTCTCGATGAGGGCTACGGCATAGATGTCGCTAGCGTCACTGCTTAAGTGGCTAAATAAGAAACAAACAAGCTGAGATATGAGGTGCATAGGGGAAATTCGTGTCGGTACCGCTGACCATCAGTGCTATACGCGTATAGACGCGGTACGATTACCGAGGACCTGGGTTCGATTCCCAGTGACGGTCTTATTTTTCTGGTTTTTCTGTGCATCTTATATTTCAGTTTGTATTTCAATTTAGGTTTTACGGAATGACCGTAAAAGTAAAATTTGAATTGAAAATAAAAAATACAAAAAGATTCCAAAAAACCAATCTTAATTGATTGCTTAGTAACAATATCTCTTGTCCGGGTGAGCTAGTTCCAATGAGTGCCGAGAAAGTTTCTCGATGAGGGCTACGGCATAGATGTCGCTAGCGTCACTGCTTAAGTGGCTACATAAGAAACCAAGCTGAGATATGATGGTGCATAGGGGAAATTCGTGTCGGTACCGCTGACCATCAGTGGTATGCGGTATAGCACGCGGTACGGATTACCGAGGACCTGGGTTCGATTCCCAGTGACGGTCCTTATTTTCTGGTTTTTCTGTGCATCTATATTTCAGTTTGTATTTTCAATTTAGGTTTTACGGAATGACCGTAAAAGTAAAAATTTGGAATTGAAATAAAAAATACAAAAAGATCCAAAAAACCAATCTTAATTTGATTGCTTAGTAACAATATCTCTTGTCCGGCGTGAGCGGTAGTTCCAATGGAGTGCCGAGAAAGTTTCTCGATGAGGGCTAACGGCATAGATGTCGCTAGCGTCACTGCTTAAGTGGCTAAATAAGAAACAAACAAGCTGAGATATGAGGTGCATAGGGGAAAATTCGTGTCGGTACCGCTGACCATCAGTGGTATAGCGGTATAGCACGCGGTACGGATTACCGAGGACCTGGTTCGATTCCCAGTGACGGTCTTATTTTCTGGTTTTTCTGTGCATCTATATTTCAGTTTGTATTTTCAATTTAGGTTTTACGGAATGACCGTAAAGTAAAAATTGGAATTGAAATAAAAAAATACAAAAGATTCCAAAAACCAATCTTAATTGGTCTTGTTTATAGATTTATTTCGACTAAGTACTTATAATAAAATCATTTTTCACTTCTCATGCCTAAAAGTATATTGACCAATATAGCCTTACGAGACGGGAGTAAAGTGAGTACTTTAGTCCCCCGGGAGTAAAAGTAATACATTTTTTTAATTTGCTTCGAGTTTTTTGGCATAAAAATAAGATTGTGTGAACTATTTTCATGACGAAAATGGAAAATGGTCTTAGTTCTATGCTTTTTCCGCATAGAAGGTGGCGCCATTCTATTTATTCCAGATTGTGTATGGGCCATATCGCCGATGCGATTTGTTATAATCTGTGTCTGGTTGGAAATTAAGAAAAAAAAGAGAGTTTTCACCTCAAGACTAAAAGTCAATATAAACCCTCGGATAAATAGACACCCTCGCTAAATCGGTGGCTAACCACCTCGGTATATATAGGCTTATTTAGTCCCTCGAATAAAATACACTATTATAATTGAAAAGTCCTGCTTAACTGACTGACGAATTGGTGGACTGCCTGACTGATAATTCATCAACTCACAGCTGAAATCCATGGAAAGCTGAAATTTTCATAAATTATGCATTTTATGTCAATTTAAAAATTTTGTATTGAATTGTGGTGTGCAATAAAGTATATTTGTATTTTTAATGCAGAAAATTTCAAACAATTTAACATTTGCACAACTCCGTGTCTACAGCTAGACTTTAACCCCTTGTATGTTATAACTAAAAATATAGTACATTTAAGTCTCTTCTATTATAATAAGCACAAATTCGGTTGTCACGAATCCGCATCGTAAGCATTCCGGGGTAAATATAATGAGCATGTCATTTATAATGTCGCATCAGCTAATCAAAAAGCTCTTTTATTAAAATCACGTAAGCTCCCTAGTGAGTGTACCTAAATATGATGTGTTTATTGCGTGCGAAGTGGCCACTACACGCGCCCCTAGTACAAATACGAACATAAAAAGAACAAAATATGAAATTTCCTTTAGTGAAAGGCCTATTCAATTTGTGAGTTTCGGCACATGGATTTGTCACATCATATGTCACGCTGTCCATGTTCCACAGTGAGGGAGGTGTCAGCCCTTCATACGCGTACATCAAACGGGTTCGTTAGAATTGACAACTCACCGCCATGAAATTGTGCCTCAGGGTTTTAACGCACGTAAACAATTAAGTGTCTTAGTGGTGTGTGATTGATTTGAGTAAATAACTGATTGATTCAGGTGCTACTTTTTTCGAGGTCCATATCAAATAACTGTTAACCATTTGTGCCTGATGTGTCTACTATTTTAGTGTGTACATGAGATGTAGGTATGCTAATATTAATAAACGAACATTGTGTGGATGTACTATCTAGTTTGTATAATTCGTCATGTATTGGATATAAAAGTGATCACCAGGCAAAATTAACTGTGAACTATTAGATTATTATTATATATTATTTTACAATTGACCCGTCTGGTCGTTCTAGTTAGCAGTAAGACACATATAGGATAAATACTTTTATTTAATAATTATGTTTAAATAAATAGATATTTACTTAAATATTATATAAAACACCAAAGATTTCATACAAATCTGTGGTGGTTAAGGAAAAAAGAGACGCGCCAAAGAAAAATTGAAAAATTAGATTTTTGCAAACACTATTATGTGTCACGGAAATTTGGAGATTAGTTCAATATTTTTTTTGCCTCATCTCCTTTTTTCTTAACACCACAGAAATATTCATGTTCATTATTCATATTTTTCATACCTAACATCTGCCCCAGCCGGCCTATCCCAGCCCAGCCATCGGGCTATCCAATCGTCACAAGTATCCTCATAATACTAAATCGTATATAAACTTAACCACTGGCTTAAGTAGAGCAAGCCCGACGGATTTGCGGCACTACCGGTTGTTGACACTTTCTGATGACTGTAACTGAAGAAGAGAGATGTTGTGAGTTTGTTCATAACTATTTAATTTGCGGGATTAAATATATTATTTTTTTAAATAATTGGTTTTCAATTGCATTGATTTCGATTATCCTTTCTGATTTAAAAGTAGGTATATATTGGGTTTCATAATTTATTTAAAAAACTGAAATCGGTTCTATCATTTATATTTGAAGCAGTAGACTCTCCCTGCTCTAATAAAAAAAATAAATAACGAAAACGAAAAATAATTATATTTCAGTTAAAATCAAAAAGACAAAAGAAGAAGACGGTGGATGCAAGCCGATTCCAGCCGAGGCAACTGGAGGTCTATGGGAGGTCTATGTCCAACAGTGGATATCCTACCGCTGATATTACGATGATGATGATGAAAAATCAAGAATAATCCCGTCCTTTACAATTAGTTTGATTTGATCTTTAATTTTTAGTAAATGCTGACAAAAAGTCCATCTTATCAACAAAATCTCATCATTCTGAAAACCTTTTGTCACTCTCACAGTATAACTCCATCGTATTTAAAATACCCACGTCAAATTGTAGAGTTTTATACATCAATCAGTAAAGTTTCAGGGCAAATATCATTCCTTTTCATGTGCTAACCTCGCGTCATGTTTAGCTAAAAATGGTTTGTAGATAATAGGTTTGCATTGCGCTCTCAATCCAGGGTTTATTTGTCTAACCAGCTTTAGACGAGGGTTGAACTGGAGAGGGCATCGAAACAAATTTGCTGAGAAACTAATTTTCTATTTCCCAAGGGAATAGGCATTGATACTGAACGTTAATATTAATTTGTTATTATTCACGCACTCGTACGAGATGGTACAATTTATACGAGTACTAAAGCTTATATCACGAAATTACCATGCCATGCCACACTATTCAACAACAAAAAACTAATTAAAGTCAAAGTCAAAGTCAAAATATCTTTATTCAATTTAGGCTATAACAAGCACTTATGATGTCAAAAAAAAATCTACACCGTTCGGAAAGCCTCTGCTGAGAAATCCGGCAAGAAACTCAACGAGGTATATATATATTTTTAAAACAGATTTACAATATTATTAAATGATATGTATACATCACAAGTATTTGACACAACTTTATTTTTAACACAGTAGGTTCGCTATTTGAAGGGATCGCTAATGCGGATCGGAATTATTTTCCAAATATCCCTGTCCATGATATAATCATTAACTTATAATACGCCTTTGATATTAATGTCTCTTGACAATAGATCTGAATTTTGTATCCGTTCATTTATAATATTTTTTGGAATTTTATTATAAAAACATATGAAATTCCCAGAAAAGACTTTTTGGTTTAGCAGTCTGTAAGACTGGAAACTTTAAGCCCCTGTGTTTCTGGTAGCCTTTGGCTTATCGACGTTAGTGGGAAAGATCACATATGTTCTTCCTAACATACATGATTATTTCAA
>NC_133492.1:10407699-10407959 GCF_025370935.1 Choristoneura fumiferana
AATATATTTTTGCCTGACACGTTCCTGATCGTATCATGGTATGATAAGTTGTAGTGGGTAGAGACCTTTAAACATCATTTTGGTTTTCTACAGCGTGTTAATTTCTGTGTTTACTAGTACTTTAAGGGACTTCCCGCGGTGGTATTGTGAAACACCCTAAATATGGCATGTTTGCTGAATTAGGGGACGAATCAGGCTTATTTACACTTTATTTTAAATTGTGAGAAGACGATTGGTTGTGATGATATTAATAGTTGTTT
>NC_133492.1:10409133-10440159 GCF_025370935.1 Choristoneura fumiferana
AAAAAGCGATGTGTGTAGATAATTTGAATTTTCATCAAAACGTTTGAATAGGTCTTTGAAGAGCCGTGCTCTGTGCGGGTCAGTGGACGATATTCTCATTATCACTGAGATGAATTTGAAGCTGATTGAAAATACATTGATATATTTCTGAGTATTTTGTGTTACAAATATACAAGTATAATGCACGCAACTTTGGCTCAGGATGACTTTGTCCACAGTCCCATTTCGTCACCTTCTTAAACCGTCCACAGTGGTATGTCGTCAGGCTACAATTCCTAAATCGTCACCTTTCTAACTCGTCCACTTTTATGATATCGTCCATATCCCATTTTGTCTACATTCCTATTTCGACCACAGTGTCAACTCGTCCACTTTATTTTATAGACCACAGTACTACTTGGTCATCAGTGCCAACTCGACCACGTTTAGCAGACGTTGTCTCACAGATATGGTCAATTTAAGCGTTTAAATTAGCAAAATATCCCGAGAATAATTTGCAAAAAAAGCCCTTTTTAAATAATCATTTATAGAGCATTTATATTAGTCTGGATAATGAACGATGCAATAATGTTGACGAGTTAGCACCGTGGTCTAAATTTGAATGTTGACGTGTTAGCACTGTAGTCGAAATAAGACTGTTGACGATTTGGTACTGTGCCCACGTAAGAAAGCGGACAAGATAGGAATGTGACGATGTGGAATGTTGGCGAATCAGAACAGTACACTGTATGAGAATGAGGACGATTTAAGAAGGTGACAAAATGGGACTGTGGACGAAGTCATCCTGAGCCGCAACTTTGTTAATACTTTTGTTAATCTAGAATAATGTAGCTTTATGTTTGTTAAGGTTTTCAGTAGATATATTAACACCTTGTATAATGCATACAACCGTTATGTAAATAAGGGCTAATGAAGACACCGCCTAACTTGTGACTGACTTTTTTAAATCGGTTCATTAGTTCCAGAGATTAACCCCCCTACATACAGTCTATTCTCCGAGGGTTAAAAAGTATTATGATAACCTCGTGGAATAGGGACTGTCGCCTAACTATCGCAAACTGTATGAAGAGCGACGCCTGTCCCCGCGCAAACTGAGTTTCGTGGTACCAGGCATACAATTCTTGTCAAGCGTGCGGCCTGCCTAGCGAATAGACTCGGCGGCCATTATTGCCATTTCGTTATGAATTGTGTTTAAAATGTGTCAGTTAGGTATTTAATCAGTTATAACTTGTAGAAAAATTATTGTTGTTGCAAATGCATTTGTAATGATAATGAGTAATGAAAGGAGTTAAGAACTCCCGGTTTTTAATTATTGACTGTTGACTAACAGTGATATATATACTAATACAAAAACAAAGCTAATCTTTTATCGTTTCAGCATGGAAAAGAAAACTAAATAGACAACTATAAAATACATACGACTAAAACATTATGGACCGAATTTTCAATCCATAAATGAATGCTTATTCTGTGGACATCTCCAACTACCTATTGAATAAGAGCTTACCTAGGAGAAAATGTTGTAGGTAATTGCAATAAAAACAAGTAAGACTAAAGTCACGTAATTTGTAGTTGACGCTACTGAAATTATTTATGTAACACCATTCTACGCCTCAGGGAGGCTTTTAGCAAACGCTCCTGAATCCTATCTACGCTATCGCTACAGCCAGAAAAATGATCTAGGTCGATATTTTAAAAAATATTAAAAACTGTGTGCTGGTGTGGGACGCTAATTGCGTAGACACACTAGCTCCCTCCCACGACCGCGAAAAAGTTAATCAAGCTTGGTGCAGCAGCAGAGGCGACGGAAAAACTGAAGGTACATTCCGTGAGCTCTTAAAAAACCTTCGAATTTTATAGAAGCATGCTTCGTGTACATAGACGATGACACGCGATCGTGATATGCGGTTCTGTTCTGTTATCAACTTGCAAAACTTTTCAAAGTTACCGTAAAAAGTTATGTCAAGAATAACCATCAGTACAAAATAAACCTTACTGTAATAATATTAAGCTTCTTTATCTTTTTCAAATTTTAATGCAATATGACTTTTTGTCATGATACAAATAAAACAAAGTCAGGATTTCCGAATTCATTCATCGTTAATTTAAATAGAGAGCACCCGCCGCTTAACACACTACTTTTATTTGAAAGTATATAGAGCTGTTGTTATACTGTATCTACTTCTTTTGGGTATGTCAAATGAATTTTTTTGGTCTGCTTTAGTTTACTATTTTTTTAATGTACTTTTAAGTGGTGGTTTTAACTGCTCTATATAAATCAATAAAACACAACGAGTGCACTCTTCGCGTGATGGATTGCTACTAAGTCAAAAAGACAATTGACATTTTCTACTACACGAATCCTTCCGATTTCCCCCAAAACCCGAAGGATTGTAAACAAATACAATGGTCTCGGCCTTGAATACAACTTTGTCCCATTCGGGGCTTTGTGTCATTCGGGGTTGAGAACTTAGGTCCGTGGGGGCCCAGTGCAAAAATCCTTTATAAAGAATTTTCAAAACGACTTTCGGATACCACAGGGGACAGAAGAGCTGGCAGCTTCCTTGCACAACGTATCAGCATTGCTATACAGCGAGGACATGCTGCCAGCATCTTTGGGTCTATGCCGCGGGGGGATACACTTTTACAAATTTGTTCTAGTTGTTAGTTACTTTTAGGTCATTATTTATGATTTCATGTTATTGGTATTCGTGTAATATTATACCTTTGATTTATTTTTATCTTAATTAGATTAAGATTAGTTTTTGATATTTTTTAGGACTGGAGGATTAGCGTTTATTTTCCTAACCTTGATCAAATAAATTAAAACTACGCTTAAAACATACACGTACTGTGTATTTTAATGAAATAAATAAATGATTGTCCTAAAATATGACAAAAAACTATTTAAAACGGCGCCTATCACAACTTTTAAGCTTAAAATATTTCCAACATTCGCCTTAAACACAAGAACGAAATTTACGTTGCAAAAACCCCTAAGCGCCGTAATTTGCCAGTGTGTACGTACTCTAGGCACGTAAATTCTCGTCCAAGAGTCCTTCTTTAAGCGTGCGTTTGACAGATTATGAAAATATAGTACAATGTATTCTTTCTTGTTTCCGATATACCGTGGCAACAAAAAAGCCGTCGTCATATGGTAGGAACATCCTTTTTGTCTGATAGAACAGAGTTGGTGGCAAAGTGAAACTTATTATTCCACTGATCGGATGACTTGGGGGTTATGACGTCCTTAGTGACTTTAAGTTTAACTCTGTATGCCTAATTTTGACGCTTATGAAAACTTCAGATTGTAACAATATTAATTAACAAAATTACAGTTAAACTGAATAATTTTAAAAGTGTAAGATTTATACAACCATAACGAACCTTTTCTTATTCATAATTATGAAACTTTGCGAAATTAACTTAAAAGATTTACTTTAGCAAAATATTATTAAGTACCATCAAACCTAACGAACTTGGCTCTATAAAGAATTTCAAAACGTTAATTTGCATTTCAAAGTTTCGTAGTTCAATCACGTAAACATTAAATTAATTAGAATTCGAAGAATGTCCTAGTAATGAAGGCCTTGATAGGATTTATTTGAAAATAGCATAAGTACCTACATAATGGGTATTTCGTTTCGTAAACAAGTCTCTATCCAATGTTTTGATCCTTATTTTTCGGAATATTCTAATTACGCAGACACGCACAGACAAAACGTTCTATTATGAGTCATATTTATGTTTCAAATGGAAATTTAATACTTGTCTGAATAATTAATTAACACTTGATACAGAAGAGAGATAAGTATTTGTAAATATTGTTTAAACAAGTTCGGGATATTAACTCAATTAAATATTAAAATCACTAATTAAAAAAATATAGAAGGCGAAAGCGTAACATACAAACGGGATCCCATCGACACCCATAATTTTATTGTTTTCGATTTTCGATAGTCAGAACTTGGTACCCATATTATACGCGAAATAAATATAATGATAAGTAGAAATAATGTTACATGCCATACAAGACATTAAGTCATAAAATTGATGAGTATATAATATCAAAAGGCACGGTATTCCTTTTGATATTATGATATTATTATAGATATTATTTTTTATCAATATTGTAGGTCATATTTTATATTTAATTTTATTATTATTATTCATACCATTTTTTCTCTAATGTTTTTAAAGGAATAGTTTTAAAAATAAAAACATTAGAAAGTTAGAACTGTGACTCCTTTTAAAATGACCAGCTGACAAAAAAGCAGGTTAGGTTAGGACTGCGACCCTTACAAAAAAACAGTTGCCAGAAAAGTAGATTGGGTTAGGTTAGAACTGTGACCCCTTACAAAAAGTACCAGCTGACAGAAAAGTAGGTAAGGTTAGGTTAGAACTGCGACCCCTTACAAAAAAACAGCTGCCAGGAAAGTAAGTTAGGTTAGGTTAGAAATGTGACTACTTACAAAAAACAGCTGCCAGAAAAATAGGTTAGGTTAGGTTAGAACTGTGACCCCTTACAAAAAGTACTAGCTGACAGAAATGCGTTATGACAAAATAATAATACTCCTTTTGAATTCCAACCCTTTTAATACAATTACCACATTAAATTATATGACCAATAACGTATGAAATTCAATAGTTATGACTAATGAAAAGCGGCGAAAGAAAATTATGACTATTGGAATTAGACCAAAGATAATATGACGAGCAACGATTATGACAAACAACGGTATGGATAAACCAAATCGAAAGTTTAACGTTATGGGAGTCAATATAGACCCCATACAAACACAATATACTCACTTTCGCAATCATAATATTAGTAAAGATGGCCACGAATAATGCTAATTTTATATAACCTTGTGACCCTGACTTGAAGTTATTGAGATTAATTGGATAATTTAAATATGTCGTTGATTTAACGACGTCGTTCATAGCGAGTATAAGGTAAATCAAAGCACCGTAAAATTTGAGCAGAAGACGATTAGATACCTATCGGTTTTTCATGCGGGGTAAAGGGCTCATTGTCTCATGTACCTGATCTAAACCGTTTCGATGGGTTAACTGATACCCTAATCGGTATTCAAGATTTGACGAGCAGGAGGAAAATGCTGTGATATAATACACCGGATAGGTAATAAGTAGGTATTGATTATTTGGAGGGGCGTTACATATCTGTATTTATTGACATGGATCACGAGGGGTGAAAATATCTGAAACGATTTGTAACTTATTCGATTTAAACGTATGTATGATTTGTGTACGTCATCCATACTATATATACTATATACTATATTACTATATATAATATTATAAATGCGAAAGTAACTCTGTCTGTCTGTCTGTCTGTCTGTTACGCTTTCACGCCTAAACCGCTGAACCGATTTTGATGAATTTGGTACAGAGATAGAATAGACCTTGGGAAAGAACATAGGCTATCTTTTATTGCGGTAAAAAAGGCTTTAAGGGGTTGAAATAGGGATGAAAGTTAATATGGTGAAAGTTCGTCGCCGTCGAAGATAAACGATGAAATTTGGTATTTAGGCCCTTCATCCATACTTCCATACTATATACTATATATACTATAATATTATAAATGCAAAAGTAACTCTGTCGGTCTGTCTGTCTGTCTGTTACGCTTTCACGCCTAAACCGCTGAACCGATTTTTGATGAAATTTGGTACAGAGATAGAATAGACCTTGGGAAAGAACATAGGCTATCTTTTATTGCGAAAAAAAGGCTTTAAGGGGTTGAAATCGACACCTCCTACGTATACTGGTACAAGTGCATAATCATAAATTTACAGGAGAGCTGTTCAAAGGTTCCAAAACCTGTAACTTTCTCATTTTATGATATAACTTTTCAAAATTTTGCATTGGTTCCAAAGAAAATATTTGCTTTCTACCTGTATTCATGGAATTTTGAAATTTCTTATAGTTTTGAGAAAATTGCAGATACACTACTGTACGCGTATTTTACATCTTGTAGTTGTGCGGTATACTGAACTAATTACCACTTGCTCCAGTATACGGCGTAATGCGTAGATTACTGATCTAACGATATTTTTATATTGTATATGAATTTTTAGATGAAATACTTATATGGCTTGCAATGAATAATAAAACAGATGTTCTTTTACATAAATCTATTGATTTATAAACGTTTTTATCACTTGCATCAATATACGCTAACATTAGCATGCCACTTGTACCAATATACCGCTAGTAATGTTTTAAACGTGCTATACAAAATACAGAAATATACTTTTATAAAAAACCTCACTTGAAATATAAATGGTTTTATTAAGAAAAGTAATTGTATTAAGTGCTTTAAATTAATGGAAGCACATTCAATGGATTCGTATTCCTGTTCAAATGTGTACTCGTATTTTATTGTGAAAGGTTCCTCATGTGATACATATATCGCATCGCACCCATTTGTATCCACATAACGGTTTAGCTTTTTGTGCCTCTTCAGGGTTCCGTACCTAAAGGGTATAAACGGAAACCCTACTTCTATATACTACTTTGCTGTCCGTCCGTCTGTCACCAGGCTGTATCTCATGAACCATGATAGTTAGACAGTTGAAATTTTCACAGATTATGTATAACTGTAGTCGATATAATATATATATATAACAAAAATAGAACAGAATAAATATTTAAGGCGCCCCCATACAACAAATGTAATTTTTTTGCCATTTTTTTGCTAATCCTAATGAAGTTGTATAGATGGTATGGAACCCTTCGTGCGCGAGTCTGATGAGCACTTTGCTTAAGCCAAGCTTTGACATGAAATATTGAGTCAAAGTCAAAATATCTTTATTCAATTTAGATTGTAACAAGCACTTATGAATGTCAAAAAAATCTACCACCGGTTCGAAAAAACCTCTGTTGAGAAGAGTCTGGCAATAAACCTAGGTATATTTTGAAAACAGATTTACAATCATATTTTAGTGATATCTATACATCACAAGTATTTAGCACAACTACATATTTAAAACAGTTCTCAATTCGCTATTTGGAGTAAGCACTCGCCAATGCGGATCGGAATTATTTCCAAATTTCCCTATCCATGATATAATCATTAATTTTAATAATACTCCTTATATATTAATGTCTTCTTGACAATAGATTTAAATTTTGTGTCTGTTTCCGAGTCTTGGGAAACTTCTATAACTTCATACGGTTTACCCGTTTTCGCCATATACATAGCCAGGTACCATTTCTTAGGTGTGTATAAAAAATGTGTATAGGGGGTTATTAAAAACCTGTACTATACTTTAAACCACATTAGGGCTACTAATTACTAATATGATCCAAGTAGAAAAATACTGTGATTCGAAAAAAAAAAGTTTTGCATTGAAGTGGAGTCGCAAGAAGACTTTCTAATTTCAATGTTTTCCCACTTATATCGTATTAGTAATCAGTAGCCCTAATATGGGTTACAGTATAGTACAGGATTTTTTTTATCAACCTGTAGGTATATTGAAATTTACTATTCTCATTTTAATTAAAGCATGCATGCCTTTGCCTTCTTTTGGGGATGCTCAACTACCAGAATGCAATGTAATACTGCAATGTTATATTTCTAGCACGCGTACATGTAGGTATAGCCGAGGAAACTGAATCACGTACTGGTACTGGGATGGAACCGTTGTACTGCCAATGTTATGTTGACATCCCATACATTTCAAAATTTTGGCGTAGGAACATACTTAGATCTTGCATTATTTAGACACGTTTTTGTGATGCCTTAAGTGCATGGTTGCGTATGGTCGGCCACTAACTCCTATAATACAAGTTTTTACTTAGC
Source organism: Choristoneura fumiferana (assembly GCF_025370935.1). Classification (NCBI taxonomy): domain Eukaryota; kingdom Metazoa; phylum Arthropoda; class Insecta; order Lepidoptera; family Tortricidae; genus Choristoneura; species Choristoneura fumiferana. The sequence continues at coordinate 10,416,959 of NC_133492.1, forward strand.
TTAGGAGTTAGAGGGTTAACTGTTGTGTGAACATGTACCTACAGCAAATTGTTTCCTACCACCATATTGTTATCTGTTTTATAAATATTTGTTGTTGTACTTTTTTATATGCAATAATAATATCATAGCGAAATAGATCACGAAAAGGTTTCACATTGGATTTAGTTTCCATGACTGTCTATGAGAAATACGGCTATTGTGGTCTTGTCCTCCACAATTGTCAGACCAAAACATGTTTTTTTATATATACTATCAAATTATGTGTTCGTAGAACAGTTTAAACGGTCCGCACGCAGCGACGGCTAGCGCGTACACTGAGGCAACTGCCAGTTACACTGGACTTCCCCGGTCCCGCGACAATATCGGTGCCGCGTATAGTGGTGCATGTCGGTTGCCTCAGTATACGTTGTACCGATTAGCAAAACGGTGTTAGATGCATTCATATACGTCACTTTATTTCCAAACTAATAGGAATATCCGTGCAAATTTTTTGTGGTAGGTAAATAAGGAAATATTAATCACAAAATTGCAAAAAACTAAAAATCAGAAATTTGTCACTTGTACCAGTATACGTAGGAGGGATCGAAATAGGGGTTGAAAGTTAATATGGTGAAAGTTCGTCGCCGTCGAAGATAAAACGATGAAATTTGGTATTTAGGCCCTTCATAAGAAATAAATCGATATTTGTTTGAGCTTTTTTGAAAATTCAACCTGTGAGGGGATGAAAGTTTATATGGAAGATCGTCATTGTCGAATATAAATCGATGGTTCTTTATGAAACTTGACATTTGGGCGCGTTGTAAGAGATAAATAGATATTTGTTCGCGCGTTTTTTTAAATTCTTCCTGTGCGGGGGTGAAATAGGGATGAAACTTTTTTTTATTCGACTGATGGCAAACGAGCAAGTGGGTCTCCTGATGATAAGAGATCACTACCGCCCATAAACATCTGCAACACCAGGGGTATTGCAGACTTTATATGGAAGATCGTCATTGTTGAAGATAAATCGATGGTTCTTTGTATAGATATTTGTTCAAGCGTTTTTGAAAATTTTACCGGCGAAGAGATGTTAACAGAGGAGATGATGCAGTGTTAGCAGTGCCCTTTAAACTCATGGCAAAATGTACGCAATGTGGGGTCATTAAAGATGGATTATTGACATAGACAGTCAGACATGAAAAATTATGATTTTCAGATTTTTCTTATTTATTGTGCTGTATAAAAGCTGCCTTTATGAAAAAAAAAAAACAAGTTTCTAGGACAGCCGGAAGTGCCCTATAACTTTTTCTGTTAAGGCGATTTGTATGGACACACATTTTAATGACTGTAGCTTTTGATTGCCTTGACTTAGAAGTTTCATTTTTTCACAGCTTTCGGGACTATTGACCTGAGTTTAGGGTTTTAATCGCAAATAATCTCAATTCGATACCGATACTCCGCGCGTTTACGAGATAGAGGATCTTGACAGACAGACGGACGGACGGTAAGCAAAGTGATCCTATAAGGGTTCCATTTTTTCCTTTCGAGCTACGGAACCCAAAAAACATTTTTTCAGGCGTTTTTCAAATTTCGACCTATTTACTTGAAAATATGGGGATGAAAGTTCTTAAGGAATTCCAAACAAATTTACTATAAGTATGTTTATCGGAAATAGCTATGCTTAGTAAAAATACCTTAGTTAATTATAATTCTACCCTCCTTACTTACAATAAAGGACGTAAGGTGTCAAGAGTTCAGTATGAAGAATAATAATTAGTCCTTTTGTGTTGGCAGTGAATAATACACGTCGTATTGCTAAAATGTGGCTACCCGCAAAATATTTTTGTTTTACCAAAGAACATGGATGTATGGATGGACGGAAGAACAAAAATAAATAGTTTATATTTATAGCAATGTATTAAAATAGGTTATTTTCAGTAAACTGTGGAAGTTTCTATGTGCTATTATTGGCAGAATAGTTATCCTAAATAAATTAAATACTTTCCAAAGTTATTATTCCACGCGGACGAAGTCGCGGGCAAAAGCTAGTATATAATGAAGATTGATATAAAGTGGTTGGGTTGGGAGTCTCAACTTGGTACTTAAATTAAAAAAAGAAAGAAATGGGAGCTATAGGTAGTGCCACCAGAGTTGCGGTCACGCACACAAGAACATGACATGTATGACAGTGGTAATTTGACATTCACTCATTCATTTCATTCATTCTCCTTTTAGGTAATCGTTCTTCATGTAGCTGTATGTGCATTGACATCTATGTACTAGACTGCATGTTTCTTACATCAAAACGGCGCACAAAAACAGTTCACAGCGCGGTTTTGTGAACAGTTGACTAGTCTATTGACGTCCGTGACAGCGGTTGTGTCAAAGTAATATTGATGATTGATGCGCCGCGAGTTTTGTTCCAAACAGCCAGTCGAGTGCCGTAAGGTACATAGATGTCGATGTGTATCTATGTGTAATCGTTCACTTCAACTCTCGTGGCACTACCTATAGTTACTGTTTTAAATAAGTACCTACACACTACGAATCTTTAATACAATGCACTCATTTTTTGGACGTCAGTAATCGTGACGCGTCAAACTTGCGTCGAAATATAGGTACATATGTAGGTACATGATGTAGAAAATATGCCTAATAAGCCAGTTGATATTTTATTGAATTACCAGTGGGTTTGTTTAGGCACTTGTTACACCGTTGACGATGAACGTGATACAAACTAGATACAAGTTGGCGAGCAGCAAGAAGCGATTGTCTTCTATCTGATAGACAGATGGAAATATCTACCAGCAGTTAGGAAAAATCTCTGTTGAGAAGAGTCGGCAAGAAATGCAATAGTAGATTGTACAACAAGAGCATAAAACGAGCAATTTTTGCCAAGGCGTTTATATAGCCACCCGAACCGGTACGGCGAGGGTGCATAGACATGTCGAGGGGAAAATGGGTTAAATGCTCGAGTTCTACACTACTTTTCACTTAGATTGCAAAGAAATGATATAGCAACAGTGGAAACAATAGTTCACCTTCAATGTATCTTTTATTTTTCGTGCATTATTATATTTTAGTTGTATTGATTTATTATGATTGGTTTTAGTTTTATATGAATTAATTAAGTAATAATAATTAAGTTCTCAAGTGCCCCAAATACTCTTCTTTTTTAAAGGACTATGAGTTTGCGGCGCTCGCAGTGGAGACAATCGATCCCTGGTCGGCTGACATGAGGGCCTTCATGGGGGCCTTGTCGTCCCGGCTGATAGAGACCTTAGGAGACCCCAGAGCTGGCGCTTACCTCTCCCAGCGAATTTCTCTGACAGTACAGAGAGGTAATGCCGCCAGTGTGTTGGGGTCTATGCCACAGGAGGGCCTCTTAGATGGTGTTTTTCTTTTTATAGTTAGGTATATTTTTGTAAGCCGTGGTGGCCTAGTGGTTTGACCTATCGCCTCTCAAGCAGAGGTTCGTGGGTTCAAACCCCGGCCCGCCTTTCTGAGTTTTTCGACATTCATGTGCGGAATTACTTTTTAAATGTACCACGAGCTTTACGGTGAAGGAAAACATCGTGAGAAAACCTGCACACACCTGTGAAGTAATTCAATGGTATGTGTGAAGTTCCCAATCCGCACTGAGCCCGCGTGGGAACTACGGTGCAAGCCCTCTCATTCGGAGAGGAAGCCTGTGCTCAGCAGTAGGACGTATATAGGCTGGGATGGAATGGAATATTTATGTAGTTTTTTTTTTTTTCTATCATATTGTTGTATCTTGAGTAATTAAACGGTATAAAATAATAAGTAATAATAATTAAAAAAAATTAGAAACTTTTTGTTTTTAGATGAAGATTTTACTTTAAACACGAACTTTACGAGCATGAGAAGTGAAAAAATATTTTTTAATATTTCTAGGTCCATTTTGTAATATATAAATACACGTTTTTAATCAATATAAAATATTTTCACTTTGAATAAAACAATGATAATGATGGATTAATGATGTAATCAATTGAAGCACAACGCTACCGTAACCTAATGTAGTGACTTCACACTTTCAGAACGGTAGGTACTTATAAATTAAAGGATACTTGTCCAGTTGTTTCGTTAAGTTAACAATTGAATTTTTCTTTTGTTTCTAGTTAGAGTTAAGATGTAAGTGCTTTTACAAGGTGCGCTACGGATCCTGTTGGTAAAGTAATTCGTAATTCCATGAAAAATTTTTCTGCTGTGTAAGTGGTTTTAACTCGAAACCAGTTCCAGGATAGGACACACGGAACAAGTTTTAACTTTTTCCTTATTATATCTTCCGTTTCTAAGAATTAAGGATCATGGCATGGATAAGGATCAGTTAAGGTTCTACATTCCATTTTAAATGTCGTTGCTCCAACTTTAGCTTTTATTTTTAATAGCTGTATAGATGAAGGCGTATTTCCAGATTTGATGTTATATAGTAAAGAAGTTTCTATTTTGAAATCAGGTGATAAAGATAACCCTCTGATTATCGTCCGGTGTCCATCCTATCAGCGTTTAGCAAAATATTCGAAAAAATAATGCTGACGCAAATGATCTCGCATTTTAATACCCATAAAACCATGCATCCACAGAAGTTCGGATTCACAAAAGGTAGATCTACTACAGACGCGGGTCATAGTTTAGTTAAATTCATATTGCAAGATTAGGAGGAATCACATGACGCTATAGGTGTATTCTGCGACCTTTCGAAAGCTATTGATTGCGAGGATCTTGATACTTTAATTTGTAAGTTAAATCTTTATGGCATTCGTGTCTCGCTTAAGAACTTGTAGCGCTAGCTTTAGGAGCGAGAGAGAAATTAAACAATATTGTCCATTTTCCAAAGTTGAACTATATTAAAAATAAAAGTTGCTAACGCTAACAATGTAGGTGGGTAGATAGACCTCAGGTTAGTGGGTTCTAGAAATCACTATTACAGGAAATAAGCCGTGTTCAATTAACACTGTCTTATTGGACAGCCACTTCCCTGCAGTGTGCGCGCGGCCGATGACGTCACGGGTAGTTCCGGGATGATGTCGGGTCCGTAGTGTTGGTAGGAGTGGTCGAGGCGCTTAACCCTCGCAGCCGGCAGTGTGAACCCTGGAAATCCCATTTTTAGATCTTTAGTGAAATGTCCGATTTCACGTTACTGACTGCAACATCCGTTGAAAAGCGAAGCTGGAAGCACTACTAGCAGGATGGGCTACCAACGCATTAAATAGTAATCAATGATGTTGCAGCAGCATACAAAATCATTTAATTTATCAATTTTGTACCTAATACATTTTTATTTTTATTTTAAACTGTAATTTTACCTATAAGTTTTAGCTATAATTTTACCAACAATAGATAAGTTATTTGTATATATTTTTTTACTAACAAAGAGGATGTATTTGTCTGAATAAAATTAATAAATGATTATTGTTATAAAAGATTAACTATGATGAAATTCGTTAACGTTAACTGATCGTTATTTTTTCGTTAACGGTTAAAACGGCATAATTTAAAGCTGTAACCTTTTAACTTAGGTATTGTTTATTAATATTTACATACTTTTAAGCAAGTAATTAAAGCAAAATCAAAATTATAATATAATAATTTTGTCAAGAGGGTAGATAATTATTACACGAAAATGAACCACGATACTTAGATTCTTTTAATACTTGGATATAATGATTGCCTAATATTAATGTGATGAAACAAGCTAGATACATGATAGGGAAAATAATATTAGGCGAAAAAGCAACTATCTACTGATTCAGGTTAGCATAGATTATAAGTAATAAATTTGCAACACTCACCCAGCGGGCAAACACAATTCACTTATAAATTATTCGGCACGTTACACGGGAACTGAATGTAGTATCTTATTAAAATATTTAAATTAAATTTAGAATCATATTAGCGACGGTAATTAATTAGAAGGTGTGTGCTTCGATGTCGCTGTTCCAGTCAAGTAAGCGAGTGCCGTTACCCTCCCCGCGCGAGTCCTCTCACGTAGATAGGTCATGACATCGCATAACTCCGGAGTAACACTCCTATCGCAATTCTATAGCAACATCTTGTATTGTTACTGAATTACGATCACAGTAGTTAAGGACCTTTAGTTTTAGTTATAGTATTTAAGTTATTATTGTTTTATTAGCGTTATTTTTAAGTTTGTAAATAGTAAAATATATGATAGAAATATTCATTCAGGAGACGCTGTAACGATTACGTTACAACTCATTAAATCTTAACTCACACAAAGAAAGCAAAAGGTAGCGATTAACGGAACGGTATCGGCGGGATCTGTGGTTGAAATGGGTGTGCCTCAAGGCCCCATTCCTGTGTCTTATTTATGTAAATTACCTAATTTATATGGTAAGCCAAAAGTCGGCTATAGTTATGTTTGCTGACGACACGTCTTTACTGTTCAAGGTTAGTAGAAAAGACACCAACTTCATTGAACCCAATGAAACCCTGTCCGTGATATCCGCATGGTTTGCTGCCAATTATTTGTAAGGTACTAAATCCTAAGAAAACCAAATGTATTAAATTGTCGTTGATAAATTCATCTAACTCGAATTCAGTTTCCAATATAAAGTTAAATGGTCAAACTATTGAACTCGTAAAAAAAACAGTATTTTTCGGAATAACACTCGATTCTAAACTACAGTGGGGACCTCACGTCGCAGCAATCAGCAGCTCTACTTTTGCAGTTTGGAAAATACGGCAGCTAACCTATGTGGCGACGGCACGGTTGGTGTATTTTGCTTACTTTAATAGCATTATTTCGTACGGCCTCATTTTATAGGAATCTGCTGTAGATATTGAGTCAATTTTTATCTTACAAAAGCGAGCAATTAGAGCAATTTATAATTTGAAGACGCGTCAATTTTTAAGATCTCTTTTTAAGGAAACAGGTATCCTAACCCTGCCGTCGCTTTATGTTTTTGAAACTTATGTGATTTTCCTACTAACGTCGATAAGCCAAAGGCTTCTAGAAACTTAGGCTACTAGATTTTTTTGACATTCATAAGTGCTCAAGCACCCTAATAGCCTAAATTGAATAAAGATATTTTGACTTTTACTTTGACTTGATGGCGTTTTCAGTATTTTTTTTATGAAACAGGATGGCAAACGAACAAGCTGAGGATTAATGATGTGTTTTACACAGTTTTATATTAAGTTAAAAGCGTCACATATATTCAATGAGTCGACCTATTTGTCAATATTTGTACAAGCTTTTATTTAGCCTGCTGCGTTCGTATAAAACAGCGATAACATAACACTAATATTGCAGTAATCGTTTTACCTTTGTTTAACTAAGCTATTTTCTTGCTACCTAGCACGTTGCCTTTGAAAAATGGCTTTAAAAGACATAATATCGTAATGCGATATTCGATTAGTTGCGCATAGAGTCAAGTAGATACTTAGAGATTTATGAAGTATTTTCAGGAAAAGAAATTTAAACGAATAATAGATTTACAAAGGTAAGATGCGTAATGGATGACACCCTATAAAAGATGTCAACTATTGGGACAGTGACACACACTCTTACGGTTACCTTACCCAATGATCAATACATATTACAATACATCGGAAACGAATTCAGCTGTATATAGGCGTGAATTCACTACATTATGTATAAGAACCGGAACTTAAATTCAACAAATTATTGCTAAAATTACCGTGACGTTAAAATAAAAGATGTCAACTATTGGGACAGTGACTCGCACTCCTACGTTTTACCTTACCCAATGTTCAATACATATTACAATACATCGGAAACGATAGCGATAGCTGTATATAGGCGTCAATTCAATAGGTACATAAGAATCGGGACTTAAATTCAACAAATTATTGCTTAAATTACATTGACGTTAAAATAAAAGATGTCAAATATTAGGACAGTGACAGGCACTCCTACGTTTACCTTACCCAATGTTCAATAATATTACAATACACCGATAAGGAATTCAGCTGTATATAGGCGTAAATTCACTACATAAGAACCGGGACTTCAATTCAACAAATTATTGCTAAAATTACCTTGACGTTATGACCAAACTCACGACTCGACTTCTGACTGAGACTCTTCTTCTGAGACTTTGAGTAAAAATCGCGAAATCGCGTTTATGACAATACAGTTAAGTACATATCCACAAACGCGCAATTTTTCAAAAGTCGCTGAACTATGTTGTTCAGTTTAACGAGTATGATCTATGTTTTAATTATTACAGGCCACACCCGGTATACAATCCTACTATATATAATATAATAAATGCGAAAGTTTGTGAGTGAGTGAGTGAGTATGTTTGTTACTCCTTCACGCTAAAACGGCTAGACGGATTTGGATGAAAATTGGTATGTAGATAGTTGGACATCTGGAATAAAACATTGGCTACTTTTTTCCCGATATTCCCACGGGATAGGAATGAAATTTCGAAATAACAACCACTGAGCTTAGAGTAATGAAATTTGGGATGGTTGTTTTTAATGCAACGTCAATGAAAACCACGATAACTTTCAGGAATTCCCACGGGAATTTTGTAACATTCCAGAAATCAATTAAACCGCTGTATCTAATTATTTACACGAGCGAAGTGATCAATATTTAAACTAAATAACTTGCATGCTTGCTTTGTTTACATTATTGCTTGCACCTTTGGGAGTATGCTTGCTTGATCTTTTGATTGCATGCTTGCTTGCATTCAGGCTTGCATGCTTGGTTGCATGCTTGCTTGCATGCTTGCTTGCATACTTGCTTGCATGCTTGCTTGCATGCTTGCTTGCATGCTTGCTTGCATGCTTGCTTGCATGCCTGCTTGCATGCTTGCTTGCATGCTTGCTTGCATGCTTGCTTGCATGCTTGCTTGCATGCTTGCTTGCATGCTTGCTTGCATGCTTGCTTGCATGCTTGCTTGCATGCTTGCTTGCATGCTGGCTTGCATGCTTGAATACATCCTTAAATGCATGTTTGCATGCTTGCTTACATGCCTGCTTGCACGCATGCTTGCTTAAATGTTCACTTGCATGCTTGAGTGCATGCTTGACTAGAGCCTTGAATGCAGCTTGAATACAGCCTTGAATGCATGCTTGCTTGCACTATTTTTTGTACATTTGAGACTATGCTTGCTTGATTTGTTGTTTGCATATATGCTTGCTTGCATGCTTGCTTGCTAGTTTGCTTAGATGCTTACTTGCATGCTTGCTTGCATTCTGGCTTGCATGTTTGCCTATATGCTTGATTGCATGCTTGCTTGTATGCTTGAATACAGCCCTAAATGCATGCATAAATGCATGCTTGCTTACACTCTTTTTTTCACATTTGAGACTATGCTTGCCTGATTTTTTGTTTGCATGCTTGCTTACATGCTTGCTTGCATGCTTGCTTACATGCCTGCTTGCATGCTTGCTTGCATGCTTGCTTACATGCTCACTTGCATGCTTGCTTACATGCTCACTTGCATGCTTGCTTGATTGCTTGCTTGTTTGAAATGTTTATGGTTCACGCGAGCGAAGCATGCTCACTTGCAAGCTTGCTTAGATGTTTGCTTGCGTGCTTGTCTGCGTGCTTGCTTGCGTGCTTGCTTAATTGCTTGCTTCTTTGAACTGTTTTTGGTTCACGCGAGCGAAGCTGCGGGTAAAAGCTAGTACATAATATTGTAATCTTATGAAAATTTATCCGTTGCTAAATACCCCTTTTTGGGATTCGGTCAATTGATGTCAATTGTCCCATGACGTTTTTTAATTATTTATTTATATGCAGGGTAGAGGTACAACTGAAGCAATTAAAAATAAATACAAAAGTAATACAACAGTATCTCAAACTAACATTTTACTACTATCTACCCCGTGAAAGCGTAAAGTTGCCGCGGCGGATTTCGGACCAAGTTGTGGGCAACAGCCAGTTGCTTATATAATCCCACATTGGGAAAGTTTAGTGCCTACCTGGAAGGATTGCGGATCAAAAAGTTTACATTACGAGTATAAATATACTACATAAATATGTAGCTTTATGGTTTGTACACGTGGCTTCTGAGAACAATACGGCAGGGCGGTCATATAAAAGATCCTCTCTAAATAACACAACAATTATGTTATTTAGAATTTATCCGCTCAACGGGAACTTCAAAAGGGTTTCAGATTACAGTAAGCGTAACAAAATTCTGTTTCCACAGTCCAAAGCCATTAATCAAGCAGTATTCGCTGCATGCGTACTAAATGGCCGGCAACAAACCGTACAATATTCCCCACATGAATATCTGGGCCCTGAGGGGTCGACATCATAAAAATGGATTGCATACAGATACGTGCCCGGACTATAGCAACGAGTGATGTTGTTGTTGAAACAACTAAACGGGATTGGGCCTGTCTCGTTGCTCCGTTTTAGTGCTGGCATTTCCATGGACGAACGTGTTACTAAGTTTGGTTATTTGTGAATCAGTTGTTGAATGGAATTGGCATACTGTTTCGTTTCGCTAAGGCTTTCGATCAGGCGAGTAAATTTACATTGCGTTCGAAGACTTGTAAGAGAGTAGCTGTTGCCCAAAACTTTGTCCGCGAAGAATAAAACAGCAGCGGGAACAGTGTAATTTTCCCGGAAAAAAATTATGTCCATTAAAGTTATATCCGTTGAGACGTTTTTGTGGTATGAAATAACTAATATTGTTAAAATTCTGTTCTGTGGTTGCTTAAATATTGTTTAGTAGTAAAATCAAAGTCGACCCGATCAGAACTTGCACTTCTTCTTCTTCTTAGCATATATTTGTCCACTGCTGGACGTATGCCTCTTCCATGGATGTCCATGTTGACCTAGATACGGCGAATCTGGTCCAGGTTGGTCCTGCTGTCTTACGGATATCATCCGCCCATCTAGCTGGTGGTGTTCCTACATTTCGGCTTCCAGTTCGGGGTCTCCAGTGTAGCGTTTTCTGGCTCCATCTATCATCCCCCGCGCGACAGAGGTGCATTCATTCATTTGCACTTATAGAAAGCAATTCAAATTCAAATCATTTATTTTCATGTAACAAAGACACATAATACATGAGTCTAAGATATTTATACGAGAGGCGCTAACACCAAGAAACTCTTTCCTGCGATGGAAGGCTAAAACTGAGCTTAAGGACACTGGAATCTGTAAATATGTATGGACTCATCAAGGCCAAGTCCTGGTAAGAAAAATTGAAAAGGGGAAAGTTTATACTGTTGCGTGCGAAAACGACATAGAAAAGATTGCCAAGATGACTGAAACACCACAGTAAATAGCCTCCCAATTCCTGTGCTAATGAACATACATGTACCCACTTATTTATTTGTTAAATGGACAGCGAATCTTCAACAATAATAGAAGAAAATAAAAATAGCTGGAACGATTTTATAAACGTCATCCCATTTAATCACAACTATCTTACGGTACTTCACGTTAATATAAGATCACTGATTAAAAATTTCTCTCAATTAGAATACTTGGTTGCAAGTAGTTCAAGAATAGTTCATATTATTGCTATTACCGAAGCCAACATATCTAACGATTGCGTGAATTTGTATGAGCTGGACGATTACGAACTTTATTCAGAATTACGTCAAAACAGGAAGGGCGGAGGTATTATTTTGTATGTGCATCAAAGTGTTAAGTTTATAAGAAAAAATACCTCTACACATAGTTTTGAATGTATCATGGGTACAATAGAAAGTAAATCTTATCTTAAGTTTCACTTATGTGTCATATATAGACCACCCAATTTAAATAAAATGTTGTTTATAGCAGAGTTATCTCACTTACTTGGTACCGTACCTATGAATGAAAATAATGTTTTGTTGGGCGATATCAATATTAACATCAAACAATCAAATTCAATAACCACGCAATACCTAAATGCGCTTAGTAGCAAAGGCATGGAGCCTGGAGTCAGTCAATACACGCGTATCGAATTGAAAAATAATCGCATATCTAAGTCGTGCATAGACCATATTTTTATTCGCCTCGCAACAAAGCAGCATAGGTACGAGGTACGTTCGGCTGTCGTAAACAATGCGCTGGCCGATCATTTCATAACAGGTTTTACGGTGGTAGAAAATAAAAGGTCGCAACCACAACTAAAATATGTACTCAAAGTCGATAGGAATAAGGTCCAATCTGAATTGAGTGCTGTTGACTGGACTAAGGGCTTAGCCTATAACGATCCGAATGATGTCTTAAACTTTATTGTAAACAAATTTAACGAAGTGTACGACAAATGCAAATATGAAGTACAGACAAAAGTGAGTAAGCGTAAAAATTGTAAATGGATTAATGAAAAGATTATTAAAATGTGTAAAAAACGGGATGAGTTGTTTGTGATCTGGAACAAAGACCACAGTAACATTCAAAATAGATTATTGTACAACAAATATAGAAACAAAACAAACAAGTGTATTAATGCTGCCAAAAACCGATATATTAAAAATGATATAAGTATTAATTTTAGTAATCCAAAAAAAGTTTGGAAAATTATCAACAGGTTATGTGGAAGAATAAGTAGGACAATTGATGATATAATAATAAAAGCCTTTAATAAAATGACCGCTAAACAGATAGCAAACAACTTTGCACACGATTTTAAGCACAATGTTGATAGTATCTGTTATCAGTGTGACACACCACTTCTCGCGGAGTGTTCATACGCAAATAGCCCAGATTTAACTATAAGGTTTAAAAAAGCAACGGAGGACGTGATTTCTTCTGTCATAAAACACTTGAATGACAAGAAAAGTCCCGGCTTTGATGGAATTCGCGCATCAGATATTAAAATGATTAATACAGAAATTACTCCAATTATAACACACCTAATAAATTCTTGTATCAAAACATCCATGTACCCAAATAATTTAAAAATTGGAACTATTAGACCTATACATAAAAAAGGTAGATATGACGATGTAAACAACTATAGGCCAATAACAATTTTATCATGCATTAACAAAATAGTTGAGAAGTATTTTGGAAATGAAATAAGCACATTTTTAAGAAAAAATAACATAATTCACGGCAAACAATATGGTTTCCAGAAACAAAAAAATACTTCCCAGCTACTCTCTAACTTCACTAATGAGGTGAATCAGTGCCTTGATGACAGAAAACATGTAATAGCTACATTCATTGATTTTAGTAAGGCATTTGATACGCTACATCATGATACTTTATACACTAGGCTTCTGCGAAGTGGTATACAGGGCCCGTGCCTAAATTTTGTCAAAGATTATCACAAAAATCGCTATACATCTGTCAAAATTTCTGAAGAGCACAGTGATATGATTTTGACAGAAAAAGGAACAGCTCAAGGATCGATTTTCGGACCAATAGAATATTTAATTTATGTTAATGAGATGTGTAACATATTTCAGAATTGTTCTGTGTACCAGTTCGCGGACGATACCTGCCTGCTTACAGCGCATAAAGACATATATGAGGCAGAGAAACAAATGCAGGATAATTTTAACCTACTCTGTAAATGGGCTCATGATCTGCGTTTAGTTATAAACTTTCAAAAAACCAAGGTCATGCATATTCATTCTACTCAAAAAAAGTCAACTGTTTCGCCTAGAATTGTATCTCATAGTCACCAATGTCTCCATCTAAACATTAAGAGGCGACCTACGCCAATCACTGCTATTTTTAAACAGACGTGGTATAAAATTGGTGTACTTCGTGGCAATAAAAAAAATATTACGATAATCTGATCGTATTCCTGAGTTAGTCGTTGCTTTCAAAACACGATTAAACTAATTTGGCTCGATAGATTTTATTGCCAAAGTGAGCTCTTACTTTGATTAGAAACCAAAAATACTCCGTTATTTATAAAGACACTATAATCAAATTACCAAGTCTGATTTACAAACAAAACGTAATAATAATATCTGTCGTGTTATTTCTTAAATCTAAATCGTAATTTCTTTGCATTTATTTTATTTCCAAATTTTTGATGAGCAAAGACTTACGCCACGCCGACGACATATTGCTTCTCTGTCACTTCAACGCAGAGAAACAGTGAGCGCTTAGGTGCTCTGCCTGATTGACCTGCGTCGCTTTTCTCCACAAAATTCATTTACGAAAAAAAACTTTTACATTTACACTTCTTTCATAACACTCAATCTATGAGTAAGGAAATTATTATTAAATTACGTTATCACTGTATTTTGGGTATTAAAGGTGTTTTAGGATAGTCAACACCGAGAAATAAATTAAATAACGTACAAAAAAAAAACAAGAAGCCCTCATACTCGTACAATGACAACTACATGTCAGAAGATGTCAGAAGTTGTAAAGTAAGTGTGTTGTTTATTACAAGAATTAGGTAAGTACAGAAAAATTGGTTAGTAGTCTAAATAGTTTTATTGCTCCATATTTTGTCTATTACTTATAAACTGATAACTACCATAGTAGGAATATAGGACATGTGTTCAAACTTAATACGTGTCTGATACGAGTATATAGCCTACCCAACGAAGACCAAAAACTGCCTCTCCGGGAAATCTCGCGTATAAGTCAATTTTGGCATAGTTGTAGGGGATGGTGTTTAAGACCACATACTAAAAGTAGGTACTGATGGGTGGGGGTAGAGCTAACGGTGGGGAGGAGTTTGTGTAAAAGTCCCATTTAGTTTTTCGTAAATAACTCGTAAACCACAGCAAAAAATGTTCTAAAACATAAGTAATCTACATAAATTCTCTACAAAAAAAATCTAAACATTTTTTTTAAGTATGGCGATGGATGGATGTTTGTTACTCTTTCACGTAGAAACTACTGAACGGATTTGCATGAAATTTGCCATACAGGTAATAAATACCCTGGATTAACATGTTCTACAGTAAAAAAACGCACTGAGGTCTCTGAACCAGATGATGATACATCTACACTACACAAGCACTATTTTAGTACAGTAAGTACCTACATTATTTGAGACACCCACTAAATAACATGACTTATATAAAACAAATATTTACTTTATTAATCGTTGGGCAAAGTAACTTATTGATTGAATTTTATAACGGGCAAAGTTATTTAGACAACATTGCCCACATGCGTTATAATAGTAGAAAAAGTTCTCACTTACAGGTTCAAATACTGCACTTTGTGCTTTTTGTATTAGTGTTAATAAAATATCCTTCTTTCTTTCTTTATACGTAATTTCTCCACTCTTGGAACTCCAGTTTTATAAATCTAAAGTACAATTAAAATAGTAAATAATTATTAATTCAGACAAAGTGATTGCATTTAGTCGTTAGGTAACAGTTCATAGTTTGGTTTTCTAGTAAGCCGTCCTTTTATCAAATGGGCACAGTTTTTTCTGCGAGTACTCGTATCTCCAAGAATATTTATGTTGAGTATGAATATCCTACTTGTGTCAGTTCTTGACTTTTGTTTTTTAATGTATTTATTATCAGTATGTAATCAAGCGATTTGTTTCAAATTTTAAAGTTGTTCTTTATATAGATTTACATCGCACTCAAAAATCATATAAATTTAAAAAAAAGACCAAATAAAAAACACATTTATTTTATTTGGTTTTGAAGTAGTGACACCTCTAACTTTTTTTCTAAGAATTAACCATACATTGACCTACTACTTGCCGAAATATCAAAGTTTTGTAGGTGGTACTTCCTATTAAAAATAAGGGACATACGTGGCCTAGTTCTGTATTCAATCGGTGTTTTTAGTGTCATATACAAACTGTTGTTGTTATAATTTGTTATTGGTTATTAGCGTTTAACTCATAAATATGATAAAATTATTAGAAAACTCAAACATAATATAGAGGTGTTTGTTGTATACATACGACATTGATAGAACACTGATTGAATACAAATTGCTGATTTTTGACAGGACCCCCTGTCTCCTGTTTGGAGTAACGCCTGGAAAATTTTGATATTTAGGCAAGCAGGCGAGAAAAAATCTAGAAGTTGACACCTCTGTCATGCTGAGGATGCTGGTCTCTTTTTCTGGTTTTTCTGTGCATCTATATTTCAGTTTGTATTTTCCTACCGACTATGGCCTTGTTGTAACAGGATCATAGCGGAATATTTGGAATTGGAACTAATATTGACACAAAAGTACATTGTGCATTAAGAGCTGTAAAAAGGGGATTATTAACGAGAGTCTATTAGAAGCCTGAGCTTAACTGACTTCAGAAAAAAGGAGGAGGTTATCAATTCGGTTGTATTTTTTATGTTGGTTCTGAATTTTGGGCAAAAAACCGTCAACTTTGCCTTAGGGCCATTTTCTTATAAAATCGATTGTCACGAATGAGTATTTTTTGTTCAATAAAAGGTTTATAACTCTCTATTGTACATAAAACATATAAAAATAACAGTTATCAGAGCAAAGTACAACGTTTATTTTGTGTTTATTAAAATTTAAGTTTGTAAACGTAAGTGCTTTATAAAATTATAAACGTGGGTAATTTTACTCAAAATAATGTCCACTTGTGATTGAAAAATTGCCCGCCAGGCAATGTTATGTCCTTTGAATGTTTTATCCGACTGTACGAAGCAAATGAGGTTTTGGTTTTCAAATAAAAAATCGATACCTATCTGCAAATGGATCCATATTTTAGTGTATACCTACCTAAATGAGTATAAGTATTATAAGTTATCTTCAGTTTTGTCTACATTTTGAGAAATATATCTTGCTTAATTTTTAATATTTTGATATAGGTATTTCTCTAGCAATAAATTACTAATACACTTTTAAAAATGTAGGTGTATTTCATAGGCCATAGTTAAATTAAAGTGTACCTAAGAAAATAAAAGTTAGGTGAACTTTAGTATTGTGTCACCCGAAAGACGTCCACTGCTGGACATAATAGGCCTCTCCAAGGCTCTCCACTCAGACCGGAGTACAATAAAGAGTCATTGTATTGTATTGGAATGCAGCTTTGAAAATACTCATAATAACCGAATTTTCACATTTTTCGTAATTTTGGCGATTTTCAAGTTAATAAAAACGAATTACCTAAGTACCTAAGTACATAAAATTGAATCAGTTTGAACGTGGAAAATTGTAACGTCATAGCCTTGTCATAGCAGTCAGTATATGACGTATTCAATACAAACTCCATAACAAACGATCGTTTTGACATTTATGAAAAACTTTAGCGGTACCGTATTTCGCCGCGCTGCGCGCGAAAACGCGTCGCTGTCAGATAACGCCTACGAACAAATCGCGGTTGCACGCGATCTATCTCAGAGGGGTCGCGGGGGTGAGGTACAAAACCGCTCGCGCCGTTTGGCGTGGGTGGACTCTTAAGAACTGTCATTGCGAAACGCTGGAAGTAGTTACGCAGCATACCTACCTAGGTCTAGTAATAGATATGAATCTGAACTGGGGACCTCATGTAAACTACATTAGTAATAAATTAAGGACGATACTTGCCAGGTTGTCAATATTAAAGTACACACTACCTTTCAGTATACTGCGTATGCTGTATATGTCATTGGCAGATTCCATAATCAGTTACAGTCTGAGCAGCTACGGAAGAACGTATCCGTCTTACATAAACAAAATTTATAAACTACAACGTAGCTTTCTAAAAACCATAGTACCTGCGGCAGCACGAAAAAAATGTAAAGATGACGATGAGGCACTTTTTAGGTATTGTAATGTTATCAATGTTTATAATAAGTTTAAAATGGCATTAATCTGTGACGAAATTCATAATATAGATTTACTTAAAAAAAGGTCACGACCTGCACATCTACGTAATCTATCGTACGTAGCAAGACATACGCTACCCTCTGTTGTCAACGTGTACGGTAAAAGAACCTGGGAATATTTACTGCCAAAATTCCTGAATGAGTTACCTGAAAATTTAAATTACAACATCTGTGAATGCCCCCACAGATGTAAAAAAATTCTAAAAACATTATTTCTACCAGCAGGAAAAATAATAATGTAGTGTATTTTTGGCTTTTCTTATGGCACAAAATTACTAAAATGTACCTATTTATTTAAATGTAGTCTAGTATTAAGCGATGCAGCGACAGATAAACCGTGCTCGGTTTAAGTTCGCTTCCTAAGCTACTTATTGTGAACTTTATTTTATTTCTTGTATAAATAAATAAAAAAAAAAAAAAAAAAAAAAAATAATAAAATATGATATTAGATTGGTTTTTGGAATCTTTTTGTATTTTTTATTTCAATTCCAAATTTTTGTTACTTTTATGGTCATCCCGTAAAACCTATATCGAAAATACAAACTGAAATATAGATGCACAGAAAAACCAGAAAAATAAGACCAGCGCTGGGAATCGAACCCAGGTCCTCGGCATTCCGTGCCGCGTGATATACCGCTACACCACCGCTGGACAACTTTAAAAAAAGATTCCAAAAAACCAATCTTAATTTGATTGCTTAATAACGATATCTCTTGTCCGGGTGAGCGGTTAGTTGCGATGGAGTGCCGAAAAGTTTCTCGATGAGGGCTACGGCATAGATGTCGCCAGTGTCGCTGCTTAAGTGGCTAAATAAGAAACAAAACAAGCTGAGATATGAGGTGCATAGGAGAAATTCATGTCTGTATCGTTGTTCAGTGGTGGTGTAGCGTATAGCACGCGCACGGATGCCGAGGACCTGGGTTCGATTCCCAGCGCTAGTCTTATTTTTCTGGTTTTTCTGTTCATCTATATTTCAGTTTGTATTTTCGAAATATGTTATTAGTCAATACACTTAAAAAGGTTTAGTAATACATACTTCGCATGCTTAGTAATAAACGGGCCTAACTCAAAATTGGCGAAAATTTAGTTATTGTACTAAAACGGCTTATATCTGAAAGCACTATCGCTATCTTTTTTAAACCAGCCTAAATCGGGTATTATAAAGAGATAGCACGACTTGGTGCGTTTTACTTTTAACAAAATTGCAAATTTAATTTGGTGCTAAAGCAGCTAACTTGAGTCATGTTCCGACTTACTTGCGAGCAAGAAGTTGGCTTTCGTGAGCCATTTGAAGATAGATCGTTATTGCAAGAGGAAAACATAAGTATTTTGAATAACTTTTAAGCAAATAAAAGCATATTTGGATTTACTTCTTTTTAGCACAAAATCAATCGCAAAATGAAGTGATGTAATTCGGATTGCTCGTTTTATAAAAATAATCCTTGAATACTTGGTGTTTTAAGACTTGCATCATTTATTATTTTTATTATTTCGCTACATTTTGTAATAAAGTGATATATGAATGCAATGTTTTTTTTAAACCTTAGCAATATTATTAGATATATACAAACAAATTGGTTTATAAGAAAAAGTGCAGTAGACATTATATACAACGTTAGGAGTTATAAAAAACATAGTAAACAAAATAAATCCTACCAAATAATTCAACGGAAACGAGAAGTGCTAATTACTTAAACTTTAAAACTCGATTTGCCAAAATTCACGATTTTTGAGTTTAAAACCGTTTATTACTAAGCATGCGACTTATAACTTATACTTCTTCCAATAACGAGTAAGTTTCTTGAGCTCAAGTACCTAAATTGATTAAACACGAAGCAAATAAAAGTATGCCAATAAAATCCGGTAAAGTATATATGAAGATGATCCAATTCATCTTATTTTCTATTTCATCAAACCCGCTTAAACACAAAGACGCTTCTCAACCACTATCCATTTAATAGTACAAACAACTTTGGCTATAAAACAAATTAGGCTACACAGTGGTCTGGTTTCGTGAATAAAATAATTTAAATGGTGTTGCTTTCAGAGCATCATTGGCTATAAATAATAACGGTGACAGAAAGGGGTTGAGTAACGAGCAAAAAATGTAGAGCACGTCGCGGGCAACACTGAACACTTAATTTCGTAGTTCATTTTGCTATACCTACTGACTCGGCAGTCTTGCAAATAGAGCAGACTCGAGGCATTTTAATACATGATACAAAACATATTAAAATTTCTTATAAGCGCCACGCCACGCGCTATTGCTTTTTGTTTTTAAAGCCATAGGAACCTTTTTCGTTAAAATGCACGTTTTTGTTAAAATGCAAAAAAAAACATCTGACTGATTTTCCTTACTAATACCTTTTATAAATGCGTGAGTTATTTTGTTTGTTCCACTTCACGCCTTAACTACGAAACCAATTGCCGTGAAATTTTGCAATTATATTGGAAGACCAATACCAGGCTAAAAAGACCAGGATACGTTTAGTGTATCCCAAAAAAAAATTGTTTCCGAGGGCGCGTAATAAACAAGTTATTTATAGACAAAGACATGGGCAACGGCTAGTCTGTTTTAACGTCCAATATGTTTTAAAATTGATCCGAATTATTTAACTGCCTGTTTTCTGCTGACAAGGAATAAGACAACTTAATAAACACTATTCAATTCAGAGTAGGTAATGCCTGCGAGGAATTTTCTGCACAATATCTCGCATACAAAGCTGCAGGGGAAAGTTTGTCTGAAATAATCGAGGAAACTTTACAGTCCTGAATATATTTTTAAGATGTATTCAAGTAAAACAAATATATCGGATCTGCTTATTGGTTCAGCTTCCAAGAAACCCAATAACGAAATGTGTCTTAAAATAGTTTTGAATCAAGAATATAAGTTTACGGGGTACAAACTTGGAAAATTGATGTTTAGGTCTATGCTTAGGGAGCACTATCTGTCATCTTGTGTATGAATGCTGTAGTCAGTTTATTTATAATGTTGTTATGTATCTACCTGAAGCCGTGGTGGCCGAGTGGTCTGACCTATGGCCTCTCAAGCAGAGGATCGTGGGTTCGAACCCCGGCGCGCACCTCAAATTTTTCGAAATTCATCTGCGGGATTACATTTGAAATTTACCACGAGCTTTATGGTGAAGAAAACATCGTGAATGGGCCCGCGTAGGAACTACGGCCCTAGCCCTCTCATCCTGCGAGGAGGCCTGTTCCCAGCAGTGGGACGTATATAGGCTGAGATGATGATGATGATGTATCTACCTATATCTATCTATTTAGATTTGTTGTGTATGTGTATTCTATAAAATGTGGATAGTTTTATGTATTCTTGGTATTCCTCTAATCTACTGTAAATTACAACACCTGGTAAAATCTATTCCAGTAATACAGTTCTATTACTACTGTATAATATTGTAAAGGTTGCCTGGAAGAGATCGCTCTGAAGCAATAAGGCCGCCTATTGCTTACCTTGAAAAATCTCTATAAATACCTCTGTTTTCTGTACTGCTTACTAGGTATGTGTTGATAATAAAAATAAAGAAGTATTTTTTATAAAAAAAATTGTATTTATATACAAATAATTTTATTGTACCTAACAAACGACCGTCTCTGATATTTTAATTAACACACATGTTGAAAAATACACTCATCCTTCGTACCCGTATCAAAGTAATTATAAGTAAAAGTTAGTAAAGAGCAGCTAGTAGGTAAATAATAAAATTAGTTTTTAGTTTGACCCATATACCGGGTGTGGCCTGTAATATGAGCAAATAATTAAAACATAGATCATACTCGTCAAAATGAACAACATTAGTTCAGCGACTTTTAAAAATAATTAGTTTTTTAATTTTTATTACACTTTAAAGTTTATTCGAAGAAGCAATGTAAAGCAAAATGGTTGATGTTTGTAGCGTGACAGGCGACGTCACTTGTGTTCTAGGATGGCGTACATTGATTGCAGTATTTAATTTGTATGAAAAATCTAAAGACTCCATTATTTTAAAAGTCGCTGAACTAATGTTGTTTAGTTTGACGAGTACGATCTATGTTTTAATTATTTGATCGTATTACAGGCCACACCCGGTATATGTGCGTGTAGTGAGATTTACAAGCACATAGATTCTATAAGCAATTAACACAAATTGATTTCCAGTGGAACGTTTTGTTCTCTGATAGAAATCAATGGGGCGCAAATGCCATTAGTGATTGGACGTAATAACGTAGCTTATTAATAATTTAACCTTCAGTTTCCATTAGTTAGGCATTTGGTGTATTAATAATACTATTATTAGTTGTATTAGAAATTGATAGCGTTTGATATAAATATACATAATTGTTAAGATCGCTGACTTTAATTTTACTAATTTGAATGATTTTATGAATGCTTCCTAGTTTTGGGACAAATTCAGGAGCAAATGTTGGCTACATCTATTAAATATTATAATGTTGCCATATCATTTCGGATTACAATCTATCAATTGCTTGAAGTTGATTATTTTGTTACTTAAATAAATAAATATCAAGGGCACCACATTGATTTAGTCCCGAAGTAAGTAAAGTTTGTGCTGTTGTGGATATTAGGTTACGGATAAATATTCTTAAATACACATAGGTGTATAGGCGGGGTAAGAAAAGGTTCGTCACTTTTGGACCTTAACGTAATTGAAATAAAGTTGAAAAGTGACGACCCATTTCTTACCCTGTAACCGGCTAGCTGGTCGGAGAAAAAAAGCCGTGTGGTTACAAATAAAAATATAATACAAAAGAAAAATATATACAATTATTTCAGTCAGCACTGTTCTTGTAGATAAATTTAAAAAACACTGGCCTGAGACTTCTAGGACAGGTAGGGAAACAGGGGTGTTAAGGTACCTAGGAGTGTCCATGCAGTCGCGCCCGGCGATCTGCTCCGCGGCAGCGGAGCGGAGTGGAAGTGGAGATGGGAAGAACAGCAGAAAAAAACATTAAATTTAAAAAATCAGAAAACCCGACTACCTTGAAAACTAAAAGGAAGAAAATAAGTCTAGTGGTCTAGAACGTTGTCAAGAAGCTTATTTAAGGTTCAACAGTCGGGACCCATTACCAAGAATTTTGAACTGGTTACGATTTGAATGGGTCCCGACTGTTGAACCTTAAAGTAGCTTCTTGACAACGTTCTAGACCACTAGACTTATTTTCTTCCTTTTAGTTTTTAAGACAGTCGGGTTTTTTGATTTGACTCACATACATACGTACATACATACATACATACTTACATACATACATACCATACATACATACTTACATACATACATACATACGCTCAAAAACATAACCCTCCTTCGGGCAGTCGGGTAAAAAGGAAGGGCTGGAATAAAACACCCTGCTTTACTGCTTACTTGCAGCACCCATCCAAGTCTCGTTTATAGCGTCGGGCCAGAGAAAGAAAGCTAACGATTAGGTTTTACAAAATAAATATCACAATACCTGCTTTAGAGCAGCCCTATTTCACAAGTAGCTAAGGTGTACAATTCGCATGTTGG
>NC_133492.1:10444044-10473372 GCF_025370935.1 Choristoneura fumiferana
TTTTTCTGGTTTTTCTGTGCATCCCTATATTTCCAGTTTGTATTTCAATTTAGGTTTTTACGGAATGACCGTAAAAGTAAAATTTGAATTGAAATAAAAAATACAAAAAGATTTCCAAAAAACCAATCTTAATTTGATTGCTTAGTAAAATTATCTCTGTCCGGGTGAGGGTAGTTCCAATGGAGTGCCGAGAAAGTTTCTCGATGAGGGCTACGGCATAGATGTCGCTAGCGTCACTGCTTAAGTGGAAAAATGTGAATTCCACCGGAATGCTGATAAAGTTGCGGACAATAGACAGTAGTTATATCTCTTTTGGTCTTTGGTTTGGTCGTTGATTTGGTCTTGTTATAAATCTATGCCGTAGCCCTCATCAGAAACTTCGTCTTCGGATATTAGGTGCCGAGGAAATGGGTTCGATTCCCAGTGATGGTCTTATTTTTCTGGTTTTTCTGTGCATCTATATTTCAGTTTGTATTTTCAATTTAGGTTTTACGGGATGACCGTAAAAGTAAAAATGTGGAATTGAAATAAAAAATACAAAAAGATTCCAAAAAAACAATCTTAATTTGATTGCTTAGTAACAATATCTCTTGTCCGGGTGAGCGGTTAGTTCCAATGGAGTGCCGAGAAAGTTTCTCGATGAGGGCTACGGCATAGATGTCGCTAGCGTCACTGCTTAAGTGGCTAAATAAGAAACAAACAAGCTGAGATATGAGGTGCATAGGGGAAATTCGTGTCGGTACCGCTGACCATCAGTGGTATAGCGGTATAGCACGCGGTACGGATTACCGAGGACCTGGGTTCGATTCCCAGTGACGGTCTTATTTTTCTGGTTTTTCTGTGCATCTATATTTCAGTTTGTATTTTCAATTTAGGTTTTACGGAATGACCGTAAAAGTAAAAATTTGGAATTGAAATAAAAAATACAAAAAGATTCCAAAAAACCAATCTTAATTGGTCTTGTTATAGATTTATTTTGACTAAGTACTTATAATAAAATCATTTTTCACTTCTCATGCTCTAAAAGTATATTGACCAATATAGCCTTACGAGACGGGAGTAAAGTGAGTACTTTAGTCCCCCGGGAGTAAAAGTAATACATTTTTTTAATTTGCTTCGAGTTTTTTGGCATAAAATAAGATTGTGTGTGAACTATTTTCATGACGAAAATGGAAAATGGTCTTAGTTCTATGCTTTTTCCGCATAGAAGGTGGCGCCATTCTATTTATTCCAGATTGTGTATGGGCCATATCGCCGATGCGATTTGTTATATCTGTGTCTGGTTGGAAATTAAGAAAAAAAAGAGAGTTTTCACCTGAAGACTAAAAGTCAATATAAACCCTCGGATAAATAGACACCCTCGCTAAAGCTCGGGTGGCTAACCACCTCGGGTATATATAGGCTTATTTTAGTCCCTCGAATAAAATACACTATTATAATTGAAAAGTCCTGCTTAACTGACTGACGGATTGGTGGACTGCCTGACTGATAATTCATCAACTCACAGCTGAAATCCATGGAAAGCTGAAATTTTCATAAATTATGCATTTTATGTCAATTTAAAAATTTTGTATTGAATTGTGGTGTGCAATAAAGTATATTTGTATTTTTAATGCAGAATATTTCAAACAATTTAACATTTGCACAACTCCGTGTCTACAGCTAGACTTAAACCCCTTGTATGTTATAACTAAAAATATAGTACATTTAAGTCTCTTCTATTATAATAAGCACAAATTCGGTTGTCACGAATCCGCATCGTAAGCATTCCGGGGGTAAATATAATGAGCATGTCATTTATAATGTCGCATCAGCTAATCAAAAAGCTCTTTTATTAAAATCACGTAAGCTCCCTAGTGAGTGTACCTAAATATGATGTGTTTATTGCGTGCGAAGTGGCCACTACACGCGCCCCTAGTAAATACGAACATAAAAAGAACAAAATATGAAATTTCCTTTAGTGAAAGGCCTATTCAATTTGTGAGTTTCGGCACATGGATTTGTCACATCATATGTCACGCTGTCCATGTTCCACAGTGAGGGAGGTGTCAGCCCTTCATACGCGTACATCAAACGGGTTCGTTAGAATTGACAACTCACCGCCATGAAATTGTGCCTCAGGGTTTTAACGCACGTAAACAATTAAGTGTCTTAGTGGTGTGTGATTGATTTGAGTAAATAACTGATTGATTCAGGTGCTCCTTTTTTCGAGGTCCATATCAAATAACTGTTAACCATTTGTGCCTGATGTGTCTACTATTTTAGTGTGTACATGAGATGTAGGTATGCTAATATTAATAAATGAAAATTGTGTGGATGTACTATCTAGTTTGTATAATTCGTCATGTATTGGATATAAAAGTGATCACCAGGCAAAATTAACTGTGAACTATTAGATTATTATTATATATTATTTTACAATTGACCCGTCTGGTCGTTCTAGTTAGCAGTAAGACACATATAGGATAAATACTTTTATTTAATAATTATGTTTAAATAAATAGATATTTACTTAAATATTATATAAAACACCAAAGATTTCATACAAATCTGTGGTGGTTAAGGAAAAAAGAGACGCGCCAAAGAAAAATTGAAAAATTAGATTTTTGCAAACACTATTATGTGTCACGGAAATTTGGAGATTAGTTCAATATTTTTTTTGCCTCATCTCCTTTTTTCTTAACACCACAGAAATATTCATGTTCATTATTCATATTTTTCATACCTAACATCTGCCCCAGCCGGCCTATCCCAGCCCAGCCATCGGGCTATCCAATCGTCACAAGTATCCTCATAATAACTAAATCGTATATAAACTTAACCCACTGGCTTAAGTAGAGCAAGCCCCGACGGATTTGCGGCACTACCGGTTGTTGACACTTTCTGATGACTGTAACTGAAGAAGAGAGATGTTGTGAGTTTGTTCATAACTATTTAATTTGCGGGATTAAATATATTATTTTTTTAATAAATTGGTTTTCAATTGCATTGATTTCGATTATCCTTTCTGATTTAAAAGTAGGTATATATTGGGTTTCATAATTTATAAAAAAAAAACTGAAATCGGTTCTATCATTTATATTTGAAGCAGTAGACTCCCCTGCTCTAATAAAAAATAAATAAATAACGAAAACGAAAAATAATTATATTTCAGTTAAAATCAAAAAGACAAAAGAAGAAGACGGTGGATGCAAGCCGATTCCAGCCGAGGCAACTGGAGGTCTATGGGGAGGTCTATGTCCAACAGTGGATATCCTACCGCTGATATTACGATGATGATGATGAAAATCAAGAATAATCCCGTCCTTTACAATTAGTTTGATTTGATCTTTAATTTTTAGTAAATGCTGACAAAAAAGTCCATCTTATCAACAAAATCTCATCATTCTGAAACCTTTTGTCACTCTCACAGTATTAACTCCATCGTATTTAAAATACCCACGTCAAATTGTAGAGTTTTATACATTCAATCAGTAAAGTTTCAGGGCAAATATACATTCCTTTTTCATGTGCTAACCTCGCGTCATGTTTAGCTAAAAAGTTGTTTGTAGATAATTAGGTTTGCATTGCGCTCTCAATCCAGGGTTTATTTGTCTAACCAGCTTTAGACGAGGGTTGAACTGGAGAGGGCATCGAAACAAATTTGCTGAGAAACTAATTTTCTATTTCCCAAGGGAAGTAGGCATTGATACTGAACGTTAATATTAATTTGTTATTATTCACGCACTCGTACGAGATGGTACAATTTATACGAGTACTAAAGCTTATATCACGAAATTACTATGCCATGCCACACTATTAAACAACAAAAAACTAATTAGATCATCATCATTATCATTATCATCATCATTTTAATTGTAATCAACCACATAAGTTAGTATTGTTTCGCACTTCTCAGGTATCACTGATACTCAAATTACATGCCTGTAATATGAAGACATTTCGTCTTTTCATACCTTTATAAGTATAACTAGCTTTTGCCCGCAGCTTCGCTCGCGTTAAATTTGGAGTAACATACATTTACTTTGTGCGATCCTTTTTTCGTGTTTTGATTAATTTTCGGAGGATTACATGGAAATACAAATACGGACAGATTTTCTTTTAGACAGATGGTGCAAATTTTGTAATACAAAAATCAACCTACATACGTAATTAATTATGATTCTTACCAGCTTTGAAACCCTGCTTCGCTGATTCAGGGTTGAAATTTTATATATTTAGATTGTGTAATTAGAGCTCTGAGGTACCGTAATACCATCATCATCCCATCATCATCCCAGCCTATATACGTCCCACTGCTGGGCACAGGCCTCCTCTCAGAACAAGAGGGCTTGGGCCATAGTTCCCACGCGGGCCCAGTGCGGATTGGGAACTTCACACACACCATTGAATTGCTTCGCAGATTTGTGCAGGTTTCCTCACGATGTTTTCCTTCACCGCAAAGCTTGTGGTAAATTTCAAATGTAATTCCGCACATGAATTTCGAAAAAAAAACTCAGAGGTGCGAGCCGGGGTTTGAACCCACGACCCTCTGCTTGAGAGGCGATAGGTCAAACCACTAGGCCACCACGGCTTTTTTTACCGTACCGTAATACATTTATTTATTTTTCAAGCCACTGCATTAATCAACCAGATATCAGTTAAAATTGTGTGTGTTATACATGTGACAGCAAAACAAATAAAACCACAATTACAGATTTCAACTGTTGATTGAAATTCCGATTTGTACGTTAACAGAATATCGTTGCACGAGCATCAATAGTTTAATGATGCGTGTAATTTTAACAAGTGATTATTTGAACGGGTGAAATAAAAATAAAATCTGAGCTACCTACTTCTGTTATTGTATTTAAGAAAATAAGGCTGTGTGTATATACTTGTTACTTTTTCACGCCATGGGTGATTTGAAGTGAATGATTACCCACACAGTTAGGTACGTAAATAACCGATTGCATAAAAATAGAATGAATGAAATGAATGAGTTTATGTCAAAATCCTTGTGTGGGTGACCTCAACTCTGGTGGCACTACCTATAAATTGGTTTGATATTGGGATGAAATTTGGTATTTAGGTAGCTGGAACAGCACATATGCTACTTTTTATACATTCTGAGATAAGTACGAGCACGTCAATTTAACAACATATCATGGCTTTAGCTCTACGCCGTTTAAACTGATAAAGCTAGAGTTGAATTTAATTACATTTGATACTTAATTGTACGCAATACTCTGCTGGGAGCATAAAATCAAATTGTCTTGCAAAAATCTCTATGATATTGCACTTACGTGCGAAATGAGACTTCTCTTGATGTGTCATTGCCCTAAGCCGAGTGTTCACTGGTGGAATGGAAGTAATTAAAATTTAACTTTGAGCTTAAAGGCTGCCATTAGGTCACATTATTTGCCTTTTCATTGGGCTTGTGTGCTAACCAAGATATTGTTTCAAAGTTTTGTTTCATTTCATTAATATCCTGAAATTACCTAACATCTTGCCTGCTCTAATTAATAATGCATACTCGTAAAATAGTGGATAAGAGTATTCTTGAAAATTAAAAACCGCTGGTCGAAGTGCTAAAGTAAGCAAATCCATTTTCATAGTATCCAGATCTAGGCAGAAGCCAAAAGAAACTTCATAATAATCTTACAACTTTTTCACATTCCTATGTAATTCTTTAAGCAATTTAAATAACATGAAAAGTTTTAAGGCTTTGCTACCTCTTAAAACATGAGTTTCTTGGTCTAGTATTTAGTAGTAGCAGCTGTCAAATAAAACCAAGTAACACGCGTTTTTCGTTCTCGCGTGTAAGGTTCGCAGTGACAAGTTTAAAATTATTGCAGCCCTAAATTCAGTTTTAGGGCTCACTTGAATTTTACAGCTCACATAGCATAATATATTAATTAATTCTAATATTATAATGCACGTTGGCGATTTTTTAGCTACACGATTGCGGTTTGTGCAACCCTGCCCATCCAAACACACCTGAAACTGATTATATTTTGTGGTAATGTTGGTTTAGTTGCTAATTGGGTATTGACGTTATCAGTTACATTATATACGTTAATTAGCAGATAAGCAGATTAATTTCAAGTGAATCTCTACTTAAAATTAGTTTTGAACTAATAGCACCAATAGAAAGGTAATATTATTAGTAAATTTAATATTTTTCCTGTCATGTTGCCTATTAAGTCTTTAACATTGTTATTTTTAATCTTTTTGTATTTTTTATTTCAATCCCAAATTTTTTGTTACTTTTACGGTCATCCCGTAAAACCCACATCGAAAATACAAACTGAAATATAGATGCATAGGGTCCAGTGGTGGTGTAGTGGTATAGCACGTGACACGGAATGCCAAGGACCTGGGTTCGATTCCCAGCACTGGTCCTATTTTTCTGGTTTCCTATGCATCTATATTTCAGTTTGTATTTTCGATATTAAGTCTTTACACATTCTTCAGGAATAACTGAATTTGAACGAAAGAAACCAATACAAAATGTGTATTAACAAAATACAATTTCTTCGGTGTTACCAAGCACGTTACCGATTATACATCATGAGAAAAGAAGGAAAAACCACTCCTCTTTACACTGAGCTGATAAATACGGGCTTGTTCTCATTAAAATAATTTCGGTGCCGTTTATAGTAGTAATTTTTATTTAGTCGTTTTTCTGTGAAATTTTTACTTTTTCGCATTTCATCTAACATTAAAGTCTGTTTCAACTTTCTCTGACAAGTTTTTGATACTTCACATGACAGATGTTTGTTATTACACCCCTGTTTACTTAAACTAGATAAAAACAGACGGCATCATATATTTCTGTCAAATAAATTGTCAAGGTAAAAAGTTAAATAAAATAAATAAAGTAGTAAAACTATTCTGAGTGTTACGGACAGCGTCGCATTTTCAGTAATTTCTGATTCATATGTCTCTTGTCAATTTGTAACAACGATAGACAACATAAAAGTTGTCCGAGTAAATAAAAAAAAAGAAAACCTTACTCTCAAAGAGTTTATTTCATTTTAAGTCACGTAAATTATACCATGCTCAAAATAATATACAATATTTACCGCAATAATTGGCAAAGAAACAGATACTTATAATTACAATTTTTAAACAATGTGCACCAACCACAAGAAGCCATTGTTGGATACGAAGCCATTCGTGTTATCCTGTTCACACTTCATTGAATCAGCTGAATGGGAAATATTCCATTGTAGAACAGACACAGATAACTGGTGGAGTGCTAAAAACTCATAACGAATTGCGGTCATATGTCGGGCTGGATCATTATTAGAAAAACCGTGATTTCCTGGACCTGAATTGAATAGGATACCGAGTTGGTAAAAAAAATGTTATTTGAGTTACCCTATTTAGATAGTATGGACGTGTATAAAAATAAAGGGAGTCAAAAATATTGCGCTGAATTATGGAAGATGTGAGATTGTGGAGATTTGTTTTTATTTGATAAATTTATGTTTATAACAAGCTATAAAATATGAAAAATCCCAAGAAAATTATTTTGTAAACTAAAAATGTATAATTACGTTAATTAAAAAATTAAAAATAATGGCATAGTTATTATCATAATCTTTTCTATTCACAAAGCTAACTTAAAGTCGAAATTAGTATTAGCATTTTACAATAATTAGGTACAGAAAAGAAAAACTAGTACATAAAACTATCCTAGACTGAAAATAATTACATAAAAATAAAATAAAATTATTAGGTATGTAAGATTTTTCATAAACAGCATAGATAATAATTAAATATCAAATATGTATGATGCCGTGGGAATCTAAAACATGATTCTCTTTACACGAAGAATGTGCTCATTTCAGTGCAGTTTTTATTTAGATTTTTGTCTGACTTCACAGATACAAATCTCTAAGGTTCTTGATTAAAAAATTACTCAACTAAGCTAATATATTTTTATGTTATCAATGTGTATATAAAAAGCAACCGTAAATTATTTTCTGTTAGAGTCCAAACGATTACAGTTTCCTCTCGAAGTATGCTATAATATAAAAGTTCTATAAAATCAGAATTTAACGCAAGAAAAGCAAAAATAAAGTTTGATAAGCTGAGTTAATGCCGAAGGGGGCATTAGTCATTTTAAAGTTTAGCTGTAAGTAAAAGGGTTATTACTATACCAGCGCTGCGGTTTGCCGTGGCAATACGCTGAATATGGCCGTTTTTACTTCATTCGGCACAATGTTTCTTTTGTTATTATTTTTAGCGTAGAAGATTCAACATCATGGACGGTTCTTGTTTTAATTTGTAACATATTTTTCCTGTTGCGCCGCATTTTAGCAAGTAAAAATATTTTTTTCTTTCAAAACGTTTTAAGGAGGTAATCAGATATCCATAGTACTTTACTTATACATACACATTGTCCGCGATCGAATGTCTTACTGAGCTTATTTTCAACTCAAACGGGTCTTAACCTATTCAAATATTAGCAGTTGTTCTAAATTTTTACCCGAAAACAAAAGCACTAGACAGCTCAAAGTTTTGACCATTGCGCTATTTGCAACGATACGATCTATTTGGTCGACGGGCAAAGTTTGCCACCGACAGAGTGGGTATAGTGCTTGGCGAACCATTGTGGGAGGGGGCGTGGGCATTTGTCCATAGTAGAGTCAGCAGACATGTCTGTTACAAGTATAATTGGACACGGAAAAACAGTTATCAAGCTAAATGGATGTGCACTGAGAATAGAATAACGCGCCAACAAACTGGCCACTCCAGTTTGGCGCATTTATTGTATTGTGTAAATTGTAATTGTTTATATATGAATAAAAAAAAAAAAAGATTAATAATTAACAAGTTAATTTGCTTTGAATGTATAAACAGTTCTACTGATATTATTAGTGCCAAATTTTAGGAGTATGTGTGTATTTTACGCTTTCGTGTTAAAAGACTGGGCGGATTTATTAGTTAACAAGTTTTTACCCGCGGCTTGGAATTTGGTTATCGCGCACTGCTGCCTCGGGAACTGTATATTTTCCCGAGATAAAAAGTAGCCTATGTCATTCTCTGGCCTATATCTCTATGCCAAAAATCAAGTCTATTTGTCGCTCCGTTTCGACGTGAAAGACGGACAAACATACACACACACACACTTTCGCATTTATAGTATTAGTATAAATAAATAAATACCACGGGACAATTCACATTGATCTAGTCCCAAAGTAAGCATAGCAAAGCGTGTGTTATGGGTACTAAGCAACGGCTAAATATAATTATATAGATTATACATACTGAAATACATATTAAACACCCAAGACCCGAGAACAAACATTCGTATTTTTCATACAAATATCTGCTTCGACACAGGAATCGAACCCGGAACCCAAAGTCCAATTCTTAATTTAGTTACGCTCGGCCTGGCGTGGGAACTCATTCTGAGAGGAAGCATGTGTACTGCAGTGCTACGTAACTACGAGTATATAAGGTAAACGTACGAGTGCTCGTCGCTGTCCCAGTAGTTGGCATCTTCAATCTTATGTCACAAGCAATAGAGATGACAGCAGGGTGTCGTCTATTGGGCATGAGCGTGTCGAGCACTCGGACGTTTACCTTAAGCATGATAATTGACATGAATATGACCACATTTCACGCTTTTGTATATCATCTGAAACTATAAGTTCACATAGTTTTTAACACTAATTAGCATTAATTGACGGAGCATACCTCTTAATTTGTTTACTAAAGATAAAATACACACTAAAACAAAACGCGTAGGTAATTAGGTTCTCTGAACTAAGCTAACGAGTGCATAAAGTAGTTCCAGATTAAGTAATCAAGCCGTTGTGGAACTTCGCGATTTGAATAAAGCTAGCCCTGCTATGTTTAGCTAGCTTATTCATATTTACATTGTATTTTATTCTACTTTATTGGAGAACCAACAGAGATAGAATCATACAAAACATATTAAACTACAGGTAATCTAGAAAAAATAAATCTTACCGATTCTCACCAAAACATGTTCCGATAATTTTAACTAGAATACGCACTAAGTATTATCAATAATAGTACTTAACAACAGGATAAAACTTAATCTAATCTAATAGTAATGATGCAAAAAACAAGGAAAAAGTACAATGGGCAAATGCATTGTTTAGTATTTAGATGACTAATTAGCTGACTTATCTATCTAACAGCAAAAAGGCCAGAGAAAATTTCATTATCATCATACATCGTATAGATACGTCCCACTGCTGGGCATATGCCTCTTCTGAGAACGAGAGGGCTTAGGCCATAGTTTCCTTGCGGGCCAGGGAAAAAATATAAAATATTTAATGATTACGATGTTGCATATTATAATACTTTTATAAGTATATTAAAATGGCAATATGATTTTAATAAGATATTTATTAGAAAAATATCTCATGACTAAAGGTCAAAATGTATTACAGATAATTCAAAAGATAAGTTATAAAATACTAGCTGCTTCCCATGACTTAGTCTGCAAAATTCCCAAAAAATATTCGTGGTCTGCATTGACGTTGCACAAAAAACAACTGTGCTCAATTTAATTACTGTAAACGTGGTGGTCGAGATTTCGTAATTTTATTCCGATTCCAGAGGAATATCGGAATAAATGCAGCCCATGTATTATTCCAGATGACCAAACTATCTACTTTCGAAATTTCATCAAAATCCATCCAGTAGTTTTTGCGTAAAAGAGTAACAAACGTCCATCCATTTCCTCACAAATTTTCGAGTATATACATTAGTAGGACTATAAAATGACTATTGTATCAAACTAGGTTTTAAATGCACGGTGATGAGTTTTAATTAAACTGTATAAAAATGTGCGTATCAACCGTGGATAGGTAATAATTATAGTCATCATGAATATCATCATAACAGCTGCAGGACGTCCACTGTTAACATTATAGTCCTTCCCTACGATAAATAATTATAGTACGTACCTACCTTGAAATTTTTAAATATACTTAGTACAGTCTTGTTTTAAGCTCTCGTGCACGCCCACGAACACAATTCTCCATAAAAATTGTTTTTTCAAGCATTAAATAATGTTTCCTACATATTAACTTCATCTGCTCATTCACAAATATTCAATATACCTACGCTTTTTTATTTTCATCTTGATCTAAGACCTGTTTAAAATATTTGTTTTTGAATTCTCGCTCAATGTATCAGAAGTCCTTTATAGCTTCTTGTTTGATTGAATGAATGTGGAAACGACATGATATTATCCGCTAAAAAAATGTGTTTCTGTGAAAAAGCCTCATCGATTACTTCCCTGACATTTTCTTTTTGCTCTATTTGACTTTTTACCAGGAATTCCAGAATCAGAAATGTTAAATCAGATTGATGGTAAAGACAAACCGATCGGAAAGAGTCGTCATTCTTTTTTCCTATACGACAAAAGATAGGTAATGTATTTACATGAAAAGCTAGACTTTATCCGCAATACCTACGTAGAATAAAATGTAGCTTATGTAAATAATATGAATATCCGCTTTATTGAAATGACATATAATTTATAAAATGGCGGTCCGTTGGTATTATATTTTTGCATGGGTCGTGCCTAAATCTTTTCGATAGGTTTATTCGACTAACAGGTTATAGACTATTTCGACGTCAAAAAAGGACAGAACGCACATTAAGTACGAATCGAATATCATAATTATTAATCTAGATTACTTGCATTAACTGGTAAAATGCATGCAT
This sequence comes from Choristoneura fumiferana, assembly GCF_025370935.1. Taxonomy (NCBI): domain Eukaryota; kingdom Metazoa; phylum Arthropoda; class Insecta; order Lepidoptera; family Tortricidae; genus Choristoneura; species Choristoneura fumiferana. The sequence continues at coordinate 10,455,748 of NC_133492.1, forward strand.
TAAGTACCGGTTCGCCAAGCCAGTTAACACCGAAATAGCCCGGAAGAGCACAATGTAAAGTTATTTATTATTTGAATGCCTCATTCTTTACCCAACTTCGCTCATTCGGCGTCTTCACTACACGAAGAAGCTTTGTTCTTCGAAACTGTAGTAGATGTAAGATTGTCATGATTTATGTTATTTTAGTTTGTTCACCTTGTATTCTAATTTGAAAATTCATGTGCACTTTGTTCTTAAAAAATTGAACCGAACCAAAAAAACGTGAAAATAATTTTCTACTAATTTGAGAGCAATTCATTAGTACAGACAACTACAAATATACGGCTGTTACCAAAATATGTATGCACGCCTTTATGAACTTAATATTAAGGTTGTGTATAGGTACATATTTTTGTTACTTTGGCGATATTGATATCTTTGTAGTTGACTGTATGTATGAGTTAGCAGGTTATAAAAGCTCAAGATTGAATAAGATTAAGAAAAGACAGAGGAAGAACAGCAATTTATTCGAATATTCTTAAGCAAAATCTCCGCTTGTCGCATTCTGTATCTCTAATAATGAATTAATTTACTCTAGGTGGGCAGTTGCTTGCTTAGGGAGTAGACAAATTTAGTACCTGCGAGGACAGAGGCTTTCACCTAAATTAGCCTGTGCAAAGTTCGTAGGTAGGTAGAAAAAATGTTGTTTGACCTTACCCTCACTCAGAGAACATTTTTCATGCCTTAACATATTGCTAGTTGCTGCCCTAGGTGGCCGTTTACTTTTCGTAATTGGATGTTTGAGGCACAGTTTAAAAGAACTTGGAATAAAAATGTCCTTTTCACTTCTCATGCTCGTAATGTTCGTATTTATGCTAGATTTAGGCGACATAAAATTACTTTTTATGCTCTAGTGCATAAAATAAAATCTTCGTCTATCTATAGGCAATCAGGTGTAAACAGCCACAAACAAAGAATTTCGTACATATTTTTTTTAATAATTTTTATGAAACTAAAAATCAACCAAATCAACCGAAATAGATCAATAAAATTAAAAAATATAATTATATACTAATGCATGAACAATAAAAGGTACATAGTACGTGAACAATTGTTTCCACTGTTGCTATTTCATTTCCTCGCCATCGAAGTGAAAAGTAGAGTGTAGAACTCGAGCATTAAACCCATTTTCCCTTCGACGTGTTTATCCTATATGAGCTACGGCTACATGAACGTCTCGGGTAAAGTGGCTCGTTTTATGCTCTTGTTGTACAATCTACATTTATAAATGTTTAGTTTGATACGTCCGTAGAGCTCAGATAATTTGGCAACTTATGTTTTAAAATAATTTCATTACACAAATTTACATCAGAAAATTTAGTTTTTTATACCTTACTCGTCAAATATATTTGGTATTTTACAGCATTCACTAGGTATATTTTGGACTTTAGCATGCTCTTGACTAAAATTTGATGAAATATTTTAGGGTAGTACAATTTTGAAATCCGGTATTCGAATTACGACAAATAATTGCAACATATTTAAGCAAATAATCAATTGTTAACTTTATAAAACGAAAAAGACGACATAGTCAAAATACCACGCACAGGACTTATCACGCTAACACACGCGAGTAATATTTACCTCAACGTAGAAAAAGACGACAGTTACCAGAAAATATGTCTAGAACACAAGTCTAGAACGTTCAAAGAATATTCATCCAGCCACACTAGACTCTACTGTAAGAGACTCAGCTCAAGATGGGATTAACCCATTGACTTATTTCCTGACCAATCGCCTTATAACCGCACGTCTCTGCGGCGCGTATTATTTTTGCGCGTTGTCATTATTTCTCTAATACCGTGATTTTCTGTGCGGATCTATCAAACGGGCTTTATCCTTAAGCCGTAGACAGTCCGGGCTTATCACCACCCGCATTATCATTCCCACATGTAGGAATGCTCTTGAATTTACTACTTTTGGTTCCGCTTGGCAAAGTTCTCTTATAATAGCTGAGTCATCATCATCATCCCAGCCTATTTACGTCCCACTGCTGGGCACAGGCTTCCTCTCCGAATGAGAGGGCTTGCACCGTAGTTCCCACGCGGGCCCAGTGCGGATTGGGAACTTCACACATACCATTGAATTACTTCACAGGTGTGTGCAGGTTTTCTCACGATGTTTTCCTTCACCGTAAAGCTCGTGGTAAATTTAAAATTTAATTTCGCACATGAATGTCGAAAAACTCAGAGGTGCGGGCCGGGGTTTGAACCCACGAACCTCTGCTTGAGAGGCGATAGGTCAAACCACTAGGTCACCACGGCTTAATACGAGTAGCTGAGTAGACAAACAAAAACCTTTGGGAATTTCTGTCACAATTTTATGAAATAACTAGCTATTGCCTGGGAGATAATAACTATTTCATGTTCTTCCCCGGAACTCAAACTATCTCTATACCGAACTTCATCTAAATCGGTTCAGCGGTTTAGACGTGAATAGGTAAGAAACAAACAAACAGACTTACAAACTTTTGCATTTATAATATGTGGGATTTATTGAACGAAGCGTTACTTTGTGGGGTTCATATCAATGAACTTATAAACTTACTAACAATTACTTTGTTCACACCATTAAAGTGATTGTTTATAGTTCACAATTTAATGGTTTTCACATATTTTAATCCAATACATAGGCTTGAAGAAAGTAAACCGGAAGAAAAGAAGTAAAGACCCTTGCCCAGCAATTGGACACCACTTAGGTACAGTCACCAGCATAATATCTACTACAGCGGAAAAATATCTGACACGTCTTTCCGGCCCTAGAAATAGAGTCGTATCAGATACTTATGCACGCTTGTTGTGTCAGATATTGGTGCTGGTGACTGTACACTAAATACGTATTTGCAAAGTTTAATTTAATATTGATGACAAAGGAAATAAAATAAATCATATTATTATGCAAAATTGTCGTTATAATCAAGTTTTTTACGTAAATAATGTGACAGGCAAATAAAAATGGTGCCTTTAACCTATACTCGTTACTCTTACATCCTATTTGACATCACATTTTAAATCAGCGTCTGCAAGCGAGCCCACAAATTGTATGAAAACCTTTTGAAAACGTTAGTATACTTGTAGGTAGTAAATAGTTTCGAATTCGCACCCCGAATTGAATAGTCCCGCTCTCGAAATCAGCTTTGCCAGTCGCATTTCACGTGCTTTGTACAATTTCCGGGTGCCTCAGGAGCAGTTCAGGAGATATCAGTGTTACTTCACATACATCACATATCGATGCGGTGCGATGCGATCACCCAATTGTGTGCAGTGCACCGTCTGAACTTCATTTATTATTGATTGGTGTATGTTGGAGTTTAATGAATTTGCAACGATTGTATGATCGACCAAGAAAGTGCTTTACCAATTGTAATGGCAGTTCCTACGTCAGAAATAAAACAATAAGGCTGGTTGTCATATTGACTTCTGAGTAAAATTGGGCTTTGACGTTTAAAGCGCTACAAATTACATTAAACTTTAGGGTGGTAAACCGATTTCTTGGTCGACTATACAGTACAATACAGTTCAATGACTCTTTATTGTACGAGTACACCAGAAATAGAAAGTGATACAGAAAACAGCTAGGCTACTACGAAACTCGAAAATCGAAGTTCGTATCGTACCATCCCTCTCACTCTCGTATTAAATAACATAAGCGTCAGCGGGACGGTAGGATACGAACTTCGATTTTCGAGTTTCGTAGTAGCCCAGCTGGTACACAGAGAGAAAATACCTAACTTACCTAGCTCTATAAAATTTGCATTCTTTAATTTTGGTTTTTGATTATATTACTTAGGTTATTGTTATTATTCTGTTCCGCTGGGCTTTTGTTTATTTAATTAATTGTCAAAAATAAAAAAGAACTTTGAAAAATGTACAACGTATTCATATTTTTGTCTGAAGTAGGTATCACTTTTAATTTGTAACTAGGTGTTGCCCGCGACTCCGTCCGCGGAGTATTCGTTTATCGCTACCCCGCGGGAACTCTTTCCGGGAAAACCCTATGTCCTTTTCGTTCAAAATTATGTATACCGTTAATCTAAAGTTCAGCGATTTAGCGTGGTTAGTAATACATCCAAAAATCATTTTCAAATGTCAATTTATGAATTAGTGTACAGATTCCTAAAAAATATATTATAATATTATTTAGTCACATAAATTTTCAAAATAACGAACTCGTATTTGTTTTATTGTTAATTAAAAAAATGATGAAGATATATATATAATAATAATAAATAATTTATTTAGATAACTAGGATATCAGTTGTTAGCATTACTTTAATAGTTGTTATATATAGCCCGTTAAAGTTGCGCGTGACGTCATTTACTAAAGCCTTAGTACACTTTCCAAGCTTCATCTTCATCGTTTTTTCTTGACTGTAAAAGAAATAAATAGATAGAATAGAATAGATAAGAAATATATTCTGATCAATAACGACGGAAGTAGATATATTATTATCGTTGACAAGCAAAGTCATTAATTAACACTCAAAGTCAAGAGGGATAATCAACTTATACATACCATCGTGAGGTTAATAAATTTCCAACAATTTTTTTTTGCAGTTAGTAACTTGCTTGTCAACCGACGATCTTTTAGGGTTCGTAGCCAAATGGCAAAAACGGAAACTAAACGGGTGGGTGGAAAAAATTTAAAAAAACAGGATTACTAAGTATATAAACTTACAAGGAAAACTATAACGTTAAGATTTTGAGAATTATTAGTAGTTTAAGAGTAAATAGCAGACTAAGGTATAAAATATATCTAAACTTGGAATATCGAATAAATACGAAATCCTTAGAAAATATGGCTACGGAATCCTATTTCGGGAGTATCCGACACCTGTACACTTTTACAACCAAAAATCGACCCACTTTTCAGATGAGGAAAAATTTGACTAATGAAATACATATGATGAAAGTAGCACATTTCATAATAACGGTCCCATATACTAGGTACGTACTTAGACAAAGGGTTGGCTGGCTCTCGCACGTGAGATTGCCTTTGTAATATTATTTTAATTGCTCCATAGAATAGTACTACGAGCTTCAAATTAATTTTGAAGCTTTTGATTACAGAATATTAAATGCGGTCGGTGGATAATTCGATATTTGGAAAGCGGGGACGCAAAACACGAGGAAAATGAGTCGCCATAAAAATACCTGTCTAAACGTTTGAGTTTCGGTCTGCGAGCCGAAACGCATTTTTCCGCGGTAGCACGTGGCGAAATTTTATTGTCGTTTAATTAAATACCTACGGTTAAGAAAATACTCAAAAAAAATGTTCTTTTGGTTCTCGTCATTTTGTCACTTCCGAAAAAATTAAATAAAAATGTAAGCACACTTTATTTGCTGTTGTCTCTTTAGTTCGACTCGGCAAAGCTATAACTTTAGAGATATTTAATTAGTGTAAAAAATGGGACACTATTATTGTCTCTACGCTGTCTGTCTGTCTGTCTATCTATCATAGGGCTGTATCTCGAGAACCGTAGAAATATACAGCTAAAATGTATAGGTACGTACATTTGTTTTTCTATTGTGGCTGCAACAACAAATAAAAATAAAATTAAGGGTTAGGTACATACAAGAAACGCATTACCTATTTTTGTTATTGTTGTTTATTTACTTTTTATTTTATTTTTCTGTACGTGTACTCCAAGTATCGTATTAGAAATAAAACAGCAGTGTAAATGAAACAGACGCGTCCGCTGATTAAGGCGGATATTAAGAGTAGTTATATTCCATGAACAAGCGTAAAAAACAATGTGGATCTTATTCGCAAACCAAGAGGTGCTCGAGCCCGTGAGGTGCCATTTCACTGCAATTCCTTCGAACCCCGTTTGTTCTGAATGCCATTACACTGGTTTAATATGACTATTACTCGACTAATATATGCCTCTCCACGCGAGCCAGCCGTGATAAAATCTCTGTGAATAAAAACCATTCTTCAAAATAAGAGGAGATGTTTTTCCTGCATGAGATCAGAGACTAGGTATGAGTAGAGTCTATATTCTTGACTGTAGAATATAATAATAATAATAAGCCTTTTTTGATCCTTGGCTTAATCTTAAACGTAACAAAATAGAATTTAAAGGTAGGTATACAAAAAGTTTATAAATTAATATAAAAAAAAATATTAAGTCTTGGCCCCATCTTGGGTATAGGCCTCCTCCAACTGTCTCCACTTTCCTCTATCTCTTGCTGTTTCCATTCAAGTTTCTCCTGCTACTCTTCGTATATCATCAGTCCAACGGTCTTTAGGTCTGCCCTGTAGAATATAGGTATATATATATATAAAACTGTGTGCCATATAGCCATGGCAAGAGAGAGAGAGAGAAACGCTTATTTACACATTACAAATAAATATACATTAAAAGGAAAAATTAATAAAAATTAACATCACATAGACTCAGTAAGGTTAGTATCATCTCGTCTCAAAAAGCAAAGTAGCAACTAGTCTAAGGTCTAGCATCTAAGAAGCAACTGGTCTAAAAGCAGCTGGTCAGCAGATGGTCTAAGTACCAACCGGTCTAAAAAGCAGCTGGTCTAAGCAGCAACTGGTCAGCACCTGGTCTAAAGCACAGATTAGCAACTGGTTTGAAAAGCAGCTGGTCTAAGTACAAACTGATTTATTGAATCAGGCGTTACTTTATGGAGGTCCATAATAATGAACTATAAAGAATTATCTATGTGGAGTGTGATATGAGTGTATTGAAGCGTGATAAGATGATGTACGTTTGAATTTGAACGAAGAATGAATACTGAGTTTGAGTGAAGAACAAATGAGATGTTATGGCAGTTGACGACGTACGACGAACTTAAACAGGCGTGTGTGTTTATTGTGTTTTTCTTTCTGACGTAATTTTTTACGATTTGTATCATTTTTTTCAAATTAGCTGGCCAATAAAGGCAACTACAAACTACTGATACGTTTCATTCACGAACTGGTTCCCACATTTTTGGGGGCTCGTCACCGGGAATTTCTTTGGTTTCCGCAAGGAACCAATACGTTCGTGAAAGTTTACAAAACAGTCAGTAGCCACTGACTTGGCTAAGCAGCGAAGAACAACGACGACAACGGATCTTAACCACGAAGGTGATTTTTTTTTACTGTTACGACGAAACGATGTCTAAAACCAGAAACGACGACGAAGCACCTTCTACCACGACCCTGACAAATACTTTTCACTATGCGCAAGACCTTATCAGAAAATTCGACGGGAAGGACAAGACATATACACCATATCCAAATTCATAGAAGATATAGACGAAAACGCTGAAATTTTACAAACAAGTCATTATTGCACGAAGGCGTTTGACGGGCTCAACAGCCTTATGGTTGAACTCAGAGAAACCATTCAAGACTTGGACAGCTCTAAAATCTGCCTTATTGGAAGAATTCCCAGACAAAATTGACAGCAAAACAATACATGAAATGATGTCAGCAAGGAAAAAGAAAAAGGACGAGGACTGCGTGGATTATATTCACGTAATGCGAGAGCTAGGAAAGCGAGGCGGATTATCAGATAATGTAGCAATTAAATATATAATCGACGGCATCGAAGATGTGCCCATGAACAAAACCATGCTCTACGAATAACTCAATACAAAGATCTCAAGGAAAAGATAAAAATCTATGAAGAAATCAAAGAAAAAACGAGACCAACAATTACATTTTAGCTTCTTTTTAATAAAAAAAAAGATGTCTATTGTCCAGGTAGAAAACAATAGTGTTCATGGAATGATAACAAATGCGAAGAGACATAAATACTAGAACTAGACAAACACTTAAAAATAAAAACTAAAAACAGAAGTGCAGTGATATTATAGGTACACGTTACGCATCAGCTCTAAGAGCTGCTAGTGTATTATTTGAATAATATTAATAAATTCTAACATTTATAATGTGCTATAATTTCTCTCTCCGTTTTGCAATATGAATACGAAATGCAGAAACGAAAATTAAATTTTATCTGTAAAAGAATCTCTCTACTTATTTAACTCTCTCTCATAATTTTATACAGAATTTGTATATTTCAACATGAAAGAGACCAAAGCAAGTGAATATTAGAACTGGCTCCGATTTTCCGGTAGCCATAGTTACGTGAGACCGAGTAGATATTCTCTTTAATTAGGGCAACGTGCGGCGCGTCGATAGCAATCTGCGATATGAAACTATTGTATTATTTTATTAAAATTAAAACCGCTTTATTCAGTGTCTTCACTATTAAAATTTATAATATGTATATTATATAATATTATATTATGTATGGATTACGTACATCACAAAATTAAAAAAAAGACTCAGTACCTGTCGAAGTTTAGGGATCGTGTATTTAATCACGAGTAAAAATGGTTCCTGAAAAAATAATGTAGACTGCTTGAGAACATTCACGTAACATTGTCGGTTAAGATCGACGAAGGCCGACGAAGCCTTAGGAAATGGCAGTCTTGTACCAATTTAGTTAACTAACTACAGATAACTAGCTGAGTACGATACTTATTTAATTAAGTTGTTGTTTTTCTGTTGGTTTTTTATTGTTTTGTTTTTTTTTGTTTTTCTGTGCATCTATATTTCAGTTTTTATTTTCGATTTAGGTTTTACGGGATGACCGTAAAAGTAAAAATTTGGAATTGAAATAAAAAATACCAAAAGATTCCAAAAACCAATCTTAAGTTATTGTGTTTGCTAATTCCTACCCGCAATCAACTCCAGCCCATACTAATAATTGAATAACATTATTCCTATTGACTTTTTAACCCCAACGCAAAAAAGGGGTGTTACAAGTTTGACGCCCATGTCAGTCTGTCTGTCTATCTGTGGCATCGTAGCTTTCAAAGACTGTACCGCATCATATTAAAACATTTAGGATCGACTGTTTATTGTAACCGTTATTCTGCTCTGCGAAACAGAACCACAGATATTTACACACCTCAAATTCGTGACATATTGTGTTTCCTGGAGGTGTTCGGAAACCGTGGCCACTGTAGGTCGGATGCTGTGACATTTATCCGATATCTCTTTACTAAAGCTATGGTCGGATTCATATTAAAAGGGCTCGGGTTCAAAGCATTGAATATTGAATGAATTGCGTGACCTTTTAGTCCGCGGTGGTAATTTTGACGTATGAATGGAGATGCCCTTATACGATTGGTTGGCCGTTATGTTTACCGTAAAGCCTGGACATTTTCTTTGGAAAAAGACCTCAGTTTTTCCTAGAAATTATAGTGTTCGGAATTTGTGCGAGACATGAGGTTGTTTACTTAATTAATGATAAGTTGATAACTTTCTTGCGATGTTTTTTTTAGCATCATTTATGTACCGTGTAAAAGTTAGTAAAACTGTGCAGACTTGCTGAAAAATTCTATTAAAAACTTCTCGTGCTAGGTTATCATCAGTTTGTTAAATTGCGAACTTACGTACATAGAACCTACCTACAGATTGAAAATTTTTGACGACAAGATTTGTTATTTAAAAAAACATTAAATCCTGACTGTCTTTCAATTCTTCTATAAAATAAACTAGAAAAAAATAAATGTAATACTCTAGAACTATGTTAAGTAACTTTACCTAACTACAGTAACCATAATCCGTTCAAAATCGCGACCAGCTCAAAAATTCTCATCTTTCCCGTATTTGGACTTGTTAGAGTAGTTTTTCAAAGAGAAGGTTAATGTAAGATCGTATCAGGCGCTCAAAGCATTGGCAGAGAGGCCTACAGAATAGCGATTACTCTAGCGATAAGAGCTAGGCTCTTAAACATATGATGATGATGAGAATAGTTTTAGGGTGTGAGTATGTAGGTACCTTGACCAAAAAGGGTATCTAGCCAGGGTCTGATGGTAAAACAGTCAGGCAGATTTACCATTAAAGCTTGTTTTTAGTTTTGAAACTTCGAAATAAGGTTTCGCGAACTAACAAAAAAATATTTGCAAAAACCAGTCCCGATATGCTGCAATCACTGAACCAAAGCATCCTGAGTTTAGTCACGCTTCAAAAATTGTGAGTGCAGCAGATCCGCTTTAAACACAAAAAAAAGAACAAACGCGTTCGACAGCGCCAAATCGCCTTTTGAATACTCCATTTAGAGTAGAAACTGTCCTTTTTTTTAGGGATCTGAAGTCAAAAGGTACATTATGTTTATAGTTTCACCTTGTTTGTTTATTCTTGTACGGCTTAGGCAATATAAATACTATTAAATTACATATTACGTATAAATTCCAGCTATATATCTGTTACAGTGATAAAAATACTTAAGTTGTACCTACTTTATATTTTTTTTTTGGTTCTCTCTTTTAATTTAATCGGCCTTTCAACTCCTCGGCTTCTTTGGTCCAATAGTTTCAAACATGAGTTTTGGTCTCACGCCAGTTTCCGGCGTAGTTTTATACTGACTCAACCGCATCGCATTACTTATTCTCTTTATCCTGTTACGTGCAATCATTGAATGTTTATGTGAAAATCAAACTTCAAAGACCGCATTTTTATTCGATTACAGTCTCGGAGTACCGCACCACCGCTACTGCATTACTCTTGTACGCCAATTTTCCAATTCTGGCAACAAAATTGCATCTGAAATTTACGGTTCGCGAAACGGTTTCCATAAAGTTCGGCTTTCTGTATGCGCCCGAAGAAAAGATGTGACTAGAACACTATTCAATTGTATACGGTATTAAGTTTACATGCGAGTTTAAATGACTTTTAAATTTAATCAACATTAACGTCCACTTGCAGGTTTTTTAATCTAGGTTTAAATGGTCTTAAGTCCTGTCAGATCCATACAAGAACTGTCAGTTTAAGCCTAAAATCGAGATTTAAAAAAGCCTACAAGACGTCCTTAATCTATGCTGAGGTCCAATTTATATTCTTCGATGTTCTTTCAAAATGTTTTCCTTCTCAATGTGTTTTGCTCTGTGTATCGAATATGTGTAAATCTTTCTCTCTCTCTCTCTCTCTATCTCTCTCTATCTGTGTCTCTCGCTCTCTCTCAAAAATGACGAATTCTTCACACATAATTCAATGGAAGTATTAGTATAATCAAAATTTTCTTCCATAAACCATTAAAGGACTATTTGTCACAAGGCGCATTCTTCGTCCTGCGTTCAATCAATTTCAATTCAATTTTTAAAGAAATAGAGCTCCATCGATACTATCGATGATTTCGCCAATGTCAATTCACTCATATGCTTTAAACTTATAAAACCAATTCACTGCTGCACTGTGACGAGTCCCTAAAATCCGAAAATTATGTACTAATGTAGAATACTTAATGTAATACTTTCATTTATTGTAACTAGGAACTCAGTAAACTTTTGAGAAAAGCAATCAGTAAAATTAAACGCATCGATTAGCTAACCTCATTTCTTCACAGATAGACGGGAATTTGAGTAAAAGCGAAAGTTAAGGGTCCTTTTACATAAATTATTCCTTACATTAACTTATCTTATAATAAAAAGGACGTAGGCTTTAATATTAATTGTGTTATCGATTTAGATTATCCTTTAATGGGTTGTTTGTGCGGTATTATTTTAAAATTACCCTTGCCCTCGCTTCCTGTTTACCTTATTTTACTCGTAATCACATCAAATGTTTGAACGCAACAACAACAAAGTATTAAAATATTTTGCGAAAACACTCTCGCGCATATACCCGTAGAGTTGTAGACAGGTATGTTAAATCTGACCAATCTAAGTATTCATCATCATCATCATCCCAGCCTATATACGTCCCACTGCTGGGCACAGGCCTCCTCTCAGAACAAGAGGGCTTGGGCCATAGTTCCCACGCGGGGCCCAGTACGGATTGGGAACTTCGCACGTACCATTGAATCGCTTCGCAGGTTTGTGCAGGTTTCCTCGCGATGTTTTCCTTCACCGCAAAGCTCGTGGTAAATTTCAAATGTAATTCCGCACATGAATTTCGAAAAACTCAGAGGTGCGAGCCGGGGTTCGAACCCACGACCCTGTGCTTGAGAGGCCATAGGTCAAACCACTAGGCCACCACGGCTTTTAATCTAAGTATTAAAATTTGTTATTTTTTTTTGTACCTATATTTTTTGATCTACCAAAATAAACACAGCTAAACGAACCGGAAGACTCAAAAGGGGGAGGGTAACCTACATCCACGCTTTTCTTTGTTCAAGAGTCGACGTGTTTCGAGTCGGTTAAAATTTTAAAAAAATAAAGAAGTAAATAATTCTTGACATTTCAACTTTATTGCAGCGGCTGTGGTCAACTCGTGACTAGACTAGTATTGTCATTGCAGGCTAAACATCCAATTGACTGGTGGCTGATATTCACCAGTAAGTGGTCGAAAAATGTTTGCAATTTTTGAAACCGCAACACGCAAACTTTCTTACCCACGAAAGTTGCAAAAGAAATAAAAGCTTGCAAAATAAAAAAGTTTTCATCCAATTTATTAGAGGCTGTCAAGTAAGTGTTTAAACTCATACACTCGAGAGTCAAACTGTCAAACACGTCATGTCTTTGTATGATTTTCGACAAAACTTTATATTGTTTTTTTAACCTACTTCAAAAAAGGAGGAGGTTATCAATTTGGTTGTATTTTTTATGTTTGTTACCTCAGAACTCCGTCATTTACGGAACGACTTGAAAAAAAAAATTTTTTTTCGTTCGTTTAGGAATGCCTTCAATTAGGTCCCATAAGCACTAAATCAAGATCTGATGGTTGGATTCCAAAGAAATCGAGGGAACTCTTCAAGTATTGTAGGGACACCTATGGATAATTTGGATATATTTAGTAGTAAGTAACTAGTGCATTTGCTCTTGAAAATTGTCATTTGGTGAAGTGGAACTGATGATGAAGACCATATTTGACCAACGGAGCTTATACTATATACTTAATAACAAGTACCTACTTCACGGGTTGAAGTTGAATTTAAATTACTTTAACACAGTTGTTAAGCAATTTATTCTTATGGTAATGCAACGCATATGGTGAAATGGAACGAGTGGTGAAGCACCAGGACTCCTCAATAATAAACGGCTCTGCATCGGAAAAAGCAATCTTTTGTAAAAGGTGACGAGCAGTAGACATTAAAGAATTGTATCTTAGATTATTACACTATAAACCGTGAAAAAACACACAAATACCATTTCTTAACATTCTGTACCGGAGCTCAGGCCTAAATTTAATCCTAGTTTTCTTTTTTTTGCCAATGTCTGAAATCGTCCCTGTTCGAGGATAGTTTATACTCTAAGAATTACTGTCTAGTTTCCTTTTTTGTATTGGTTCGTCTAGTTTACGTTTGAAAAGCTTTAATCATTAAATTCAGTGAATATATTGTTCCCATAACCCCACATCCTCGAATCTTGTAGTTTTTTTTTATAGTTAATAAATAAGCCGAGTCTGAGTGTAACAATATTTTAATTTATCTCTTTGTACAATTACCTTTATTATGATTTAGGTTCATTTAAAGTAAGTGGCGCCTAATCTTCTTTCTTTTTAATTGTTTTTTTAATTTTTATTCTCTTTGTTTATTTTATTTCGAATTTTCATTCCCTTGTGCTCGGCAAACTGCGCCTCAGTTGAACCTACACCCTGATAGCTAGCCGGCAACGTCATCTCGTGTGGAAACCTCACAGCCACCCTCACACCCTTTACATTTGGCCAAGTTTGGCATTAAATGTAGGCCTGAGCTCCGGTAAAGAATGTTAAGAAATGGTATCACCTTGTGAATGCAGTGGTGGAAGTCCAGCGGAGTTTGGTGTCACGGTGGAGATGAGCCGTGCCTAGCCCAAGCAATCCGCAGCCAGCAGTACAGTACACAAATTTAACCGACTACAAAAAACCACGAAAATAATTTTCTACCAGTCTGAAGTCGGTGTCTCAGCACGAGCCAGCAGGACTGATTGAAGCCCAAGCTGATTGATGTATATAGTACGTAAGTGAGGTAGACAACTATAGGTCCACTCTTGCCGACTCGTGCTGAGGCACCGACTTCAGACTGGTAGAAAATTATTTTCATGGTTTTTTGTAGTGGGTTCAATTCTTTGTTATAATATTTTTTATGGTTTACACTTCATTGTGTAATTAGTTTATATGTTATGCGACATTTATCTCTAACAACAAAAATATGTCATTAAATTTATATTCATGTCAACCGACGGTAGATGGCTATCCGATAATTAGCCGGTACGACACAATAGTTTATTGGCTTAAACAAACAACGCAGTATTTAACCGAATTAACGAGCAAACCGCAACGATTTATGGCACTTGCTTTATTTCAGCGGGAAATGTTAGAATTATAGCATTTTTATGCTAATGACGTTGGTTTTTGGGTTCCGTGCCAAGCACAGCAAGCCGCGGCGACACCTACACGGAACTAATTTATATTAACGGGTACTTTGTCTCTTCGTTATGCTTTTCACTGTTACATGTGTAAGAAAGAAAATACATTTATTCACAACACAAGACACAACAATAGTATTAAGTACAAGGTAGTAAGTAGTAGTGTATCGTTTTGAAACCCATGAAAAAGCTCACTCATCTCTCATCAGTTTTGTAGTGCCAATTTTTTTGAACTGATTCAACTTAGTTTTTCAAAAAACTAAATTAAAAAAAAAATAAGTTAAGGATGTCAAAATAAAAATAAAGTTGCATAGCAGCTGCTTTTAGCATTATGCAACATCTTAACGCTATGCGGTTTTGCGAGTGCAAACAAATTAGCAAAAGACGGAATTCTTGGCCCGGGAAACAAAAGTTAACATCGACCCCAACTACTTACATAGTTTTAATTAATGGTTGAACTGGTTAACGGAACGTCTTACTCCATGTTTTAAAGCTTTTGTAAACCGAATTATCCGTTCCTTTATAAAGTTACTTGAAGATATTATTTTTAGGGTTAATTTGGCATGAATATACATATCAGTCACAACGACAAAATGGTAAAATAAAATTTAGGGTTCCATACAAGTAAAGTGGGGATGATTTTTTTTTCACTTCCACCCTATGTTGTGGGGTGTCGTTGGATAGGTATTTGAAAACTAACAATGGTTTGCAAAAACTATTTTTTGATAAAGTGAATATTATCGGAGATATTCACTCCAAACCTTTAAAAAAATATTTCTTCTCCGCCCCCTCTAACTTTTTAACCAAAAGTGAGAACAAGCATTTTGTACACGTTAAATAATCCTTTTTGTTTTTGCAAGGAGGCCTGGACCAAACACTGAATCCATATAATTCAATTTAGATAAGATTAGCGTCTCTATCAGCTGAAGGCGCAATTTTTCGTTATAAGTAACGTAGCATAACAAAAGGGTTTAAAATTAATAAAGTTGTATTCACGAAATGGTCCGCAAATCAGCAAAATTACGCGGTCTTGCAACGGCACTGTTCATCAGCTTTGGGACCATCTGTTTATCATACATTAAAATTAAACTAATTCTACCAAAGTGAAGACCGACACATTATTCCGTTTAAAAAGAGCAAATAAGGCAAACAAAAAGAAGAAAACACTAAACATTTATAACAAATGAAGTTACCATGCAGGCATAGGCTATACTCCTTTACCTTTTTGTCTATAACCAGAACAAAAAAAAAACGAAACAAGGAATAAACAACAAACGAACGCGGCTCACGCGGCTACGGCGTGCGTGGTAGCCAAGCCAACCTATCATACAATGTTTACAACTCATGTTCTGATCTGATTACCTTGATTTATCACAATTCAAAGATCAATCTGCCTAATAACCGTTAGTTATAGCTAACTATAGGTACAATAAGTGGTGGAAAAACAGTTTCAGTGCAATTGCAATGAAAAACAAATAACGTGTATCAGACCGTGTAAAGTGTAAACATGTGATCTATTATACATTGTGGATGTTTTATACGAGCAATTGAGAGAGAGAGAGAGAGAGAGATATTTATATTATATACACGATACACAGAAAAAACACGTTAGGAAGAAATAATAATTAAAAAAAAACATCGAATAGTATAAATTGGGACCCACTCAGTATTATGTTGCGGCAAGCCACAACGCTGTTTTTCAGTGTGACCCATAGAAGATGGACGACACACAAAACAGATACACAGGTATGCAGTATTATTGTACAATTATGAAGTGCATTGATCAATTAAATATAAATATAAATGTCCCTTCTAATTTGTTCCAATACCTAACATATCAAACTCCTATTCTGCAGGTTCCCATTAGGCGGTGAGCCACTGAAAGTGCATCTACAACAATAAAGAAGATGCACCAACCAACCAACGTTCAAACAACAACCACAACAAAACAGATGGGCCACAAACAAAACGGTACACAATGCAATGCCATATATAACCTTAACAAACTAAAAGCAACTGGTGTCATGTGCCAAGGTTTCCTGTTTTTGTTGATGTTCATACATATGTTTTTTTAAGTTTAAATCTAAAACCACATACACTCTGCAGGCCCCTAATTGGCGGTGGGATGTTGTTCCAACATCCTGGTTGCTAACATAACGGAAACCTTGGAAGGCAGCCGAGGCGTGGCGTGCTGTCAACAACTGCACACCACAATGCCGAGTTCCACATGTCTTATGGCTAGAAGACCAGGATAACTTCTGGAAAAGATAAGTTGGGGATTTGTACTTTAACACTCCAAAGAGGAGGCAGGCAAGGTGAAGCTTGCGCCGGTGTTGCATTTCAAGAATTTTGTTTTTATTTAGATAAGGAGTTACATGCGCCCTCAATGGAATGTCAAAACAAAAGCGAGAACAAGCATTTTGTACACGTTAAATAATCCTTTTTGTTTTTGCAAGGATGCCTGGACCAAACACTGAATCCATATAATTCAATTTAGATAAGATTAGCGTCTCTACCAGCTGAAGGCGCAATTTTTCGTTTATAAATGGCCTAATCCTGTACAGCACTTTAAGTTTATAGAAGCAGTTTCCGACCGATCTCGCAATATGCTTCTCGTAGCGCAATCCACAATCCATTAGCAGACCCAAGTTACGCGCTTCATACACACGCTCAATGGGTTCACGCATCAGCATAACTTGTGGCAGGTTCGAGGTACTGAGAGTGACCAGCTGCTGTTTACTGGCAAAAATTAAGTATTTAGTCTTCCCTGGGTTCAGCAACAATGAATTAGCTAAGGCCCATGCAGCTATACAACTGAGGTCTTCATTAAGCTTCTCTATTGCACTGTTAATCTCTGATGGCCTGCATGAAATATACACTTGAATATCGTCTGCGTATATATGGTACTTGCAGTGCTTAATGCGAGTCTGTATGTCAGCAGAATACAAGATAAACAGCATCGGTCCGAGGATTCCGAAGGCAAAATTAAAATTAAGGCAAGGTCGGGAACTACGGGACCCTACACTGAGCATGCACTGACATGCTTTTGAACGGTTTTTATCTTTAACTTTAACTGAAAAACTGACTGAGGGATAAGTTCCCCTTTTTTATCTCAATGTTTGTCAATTGTGTTTGTTACTTAATTTGTACAATAAAGAATTTACATACATACAAAAACACACTTATTATTATTATGTTGGATAATACTCTCCCTAACCTACCTGCTATAACCTAGATACCTATCTCTGCTATATTATTAATAGAATTAATTTTAATAGAATGT